>NW_020179544.1:0-249 GCF_003031525.2 Neophocaena asiaeorientalis asiaeorientalis | reverse complement strand
GCACCCCAGGCACCCCAACTCTTACTCTGTCTTCACCTAGCTGATTCATTCCCCTGCCTCAGTTAATCTACTGTTGATTCCTCTTAGTGTATTTTTCATTTCGGTTGCAGTCTTCACCTGTGTTTGGTTTTCCTTTACATTTTCTAACTCCTTGTTAAAAACGTGAAATTCTTGCTCCTTCATCAGTTCTTTCCCGAGTTCTTTCATCATCTTTATGATCATTACCTTGAACTCTCTATTGGATAGATT
>NW_020179543.1:0-249 GCF_003031525.2 Neophocaena asiaeorientalis asiaeorientalis | reverse complement strand
TATAGTTTTAGCTCTTATGTTTAGGTCTTTGATCCATTTTGGGTGGATAAACTAATAAACAGATTCAGCAAAAGTTGCAGGATACAAAGTCAACACACAAAAATCAGTCACATTATTTTTTGTATATGGTGTTAGGTAAGGGTCTTCATTCTTTTCATGGGGATATTCAGTTATCCCAGTACCATTTGTTGAAAAGACTATCCCTTCCCTATTGAATAGTCTTGGCATGCTTGTCAAAAATAATTTGAC
>NW_020179542.1:0-249 GCF_003031525.2 Neophocaena asiaeorientalis asiaeorientalis | reverse complement strand
AGATACTATTATCTAGGTACTTTAGAGAGGAGCTAAAGCAGTAGATATGTGGGGGGAGGTCTGTCCCAGGAAGGCCTCAGAGGGTCCTGCTCAGTTACACCCTTGATGTGGTGTGATAAATGTAGAATCGTCCTTAAATACTTTACTTCGTATTCATAGTTCCTTACTAATTCATCTTTTGGGGGGCAGTCCTAAAACAACATTCAAATTGGGCTCAGTGTCAACAAAAAACACTGAGAGGTTTTCTTT
>NW_020179541.1:0-249 GCF_003031525.2 Neophocaena asiaeorientalis asiaeorientalis | reverse complement strand
GTTACTGAAGCCAATCTCTTTTCATGAATACCAAGTCATTTCCCCATTACACTGTTATAAATTAATAATTATTAATAATAATTAAATAACTTACATATTTATAGTATTACTCTTACTGTTATCAGATCTGATATTCATTAAAAGCTTACTTGGCCAATACATGCACAAAGCATTTAACAAATATATCTTTCTAATTCTCACCACAACGTTATGAGATTGATAGAGAAAGAGAAATGCAGCCTCTGAGTT
>NW_020179540.1:0-249 GCF_003031525.2 Neophocaena asiaeorientalis asiaeorientalis | reverse complement strand
AGCGGGAGAGGCCACAGCAGTGAGAAGTCCGTGTACTGCCAAAAAAAAAAAAGGAGAGAGAAACTTGGTACTGAGTTGAAGAAATGCTTTGGGCTGATTAGATACTGGAAACTCTCTCTTCAGGTGGAATTCTTTCCTCCACCCCTGCTTCATTTACTTGGCTTGTTGTGGGGCTCTTGGAAAACCTGGAACTGGAAATAAGTCTCAAAGATGATGCTAGCTAAAGGGCCGGGCTACCAGCACTAACCC
>NW_020179539.1:0-249 GCF_003031525.2 Neophocaena asiaeorientalis asiaeorientalis | reverse complement strand
TGAATAGCTAGGTCATTCCCAAATAAAATAAGATACTGAAAAAATGACTGAACCTTGGCTTCCCCTTAGAGAGTAACTAAAGGTGTTTAGAAGTATTAATAGATGTTTGGTGCCACACTGGGATATTTTTATAAGAAAGCACATGTTTTTAGAAATTATTATTGGTATTTATGTTTGCCATATAGAGTGCTAATGTAGAAGACAGTTAATAATTGCTTACTTCTTAGTTTTCACTAGAAATTAAGGTTT
>NW_020179538.1:0-248 GCF_003031525.2 Neophocaena asiaeorientalis asiaeorientalis | reverse complement strand
CTATAGTGATATCTGTGAGCATTATTGCCCTTAACAGGTAGAAATGGGAACCCAAAAGTGCAACTCAGAAAAGATTATTAAAAACATAGAAAAAGCAAGCCCCAGGTAAGCAGGGGGATCTTGTAACCAACAAGAAGCCAAGAGTCCACGCTCCTGTCCTTGATGGAAATGCATGCGCACCAGTAGCTGCTAGGAAGATGCTTGCTCCTCTCCAATCAAGCCAGAGGGAAACAGAGACCAGGGACGCC
>NW_020179537.1:0-248 GCF_003031525.2 Neophocaena asiaeorientalis asiaeorientalis | reverse complement strand
GCAGCCCCAAGTCCAGGGGCGCCAAGGATTTCTGGAAACCAAAGAAGCCGGGAGACGCCAGGGCATATTCCCTGAAGTTCCAGCAGGAACCAACCATACCTTCATTTTGTATTTCCAGTGTCCAGAGCTGCGAGAGAAAAATCTCTGCTGTTGTGACTCCCGCAGCTTGTGGCATGTTGTCACGGTCGCCCCAGGATCCCCACACCAGCCAGATGATGAGACACGAGGCATCTGAGGAAAGAGCCCCT
>NW_020179536.1:0-248 GCF_003031525.2 Neophocaena asiaeorientalis asiaeorientalis | reverse complement strand
GGTCTGAGCCTCAGTCAGCTCAGGAACCCATGGAATTACTAGTGGATATTTCCCTCAATAGTACCTTGAGAACAGAGCAATTCCTCTCTTTCCTTTGTAGTAAAATTCAGCAGAATGTTGGGTCCTTGCACGTCTGCTGCAGAGATTTGCAAATCGATAGAATGTCTGGGCACAAAAGTATCCTGCAGTTTCTGGATCTGGGGTGCATTGAGAACCTGGAAATTGATCAGGCTAATCTGAGTGAAGTC
>NW_020179535.1:0-248 GCF_003031525.2 Neophocaena asiaeorientalis asiaeorientalis | reverse complement strand
CTTGGTAAATTTAAGAATATTGAAATCATATTAAGTATCTTCCGACTACAATGCTATGAGGCTAGATATCAATTACAGGAGAAAAACTGTAAAAATACAAACACGTGGAGGCTAAACAATACCTTACCAAATAACCAAGAGATTGCTGATGGAATCAAAGAGGAAATCAAAAAATGCCTAGAAACACATGGCAATGAAAACCCTGCAACCCAAAACCTATGGGATGCAGCCAAAGCAGGTCTAAGAGG
>NW_020179534.1:0-248 GCF_003031525.2 Neophocaena asiaeorientalis asiaeorientalis | reverse complement strand
GCTTAATATTCTTTATGTGTGTATGTGTTCATTTTCTTACAAAGAGTAATGCTGTATCAAGAACTTCCAGGATAAAATGATGTGGGCAATGCCATATGGAAAAGAGCCATAGGGGTGTACTGACATTAAAGCAACAGCACTGTAAGGAGGTGCTTTTTGTTTGTTTGTTTGTTGTTGTTGTTTGTTTTTTTAACTGTTGCCAGAACCTTTTATTTTATTTATTTATTTTTTTACATCTTTATTGGAGT
>NW_020179533.1:0-248 GCF_003031525.2 Neophocaena asiaeorientalis asiaeorientalis | reverse complement strand
TAGTTGATTTACAATATTATATTAGTTTTAGGTGTACAGCAGAGTGATCCAGCATTTTTTCAGGTTATACTCCACTACAATTTATTATCAGATAATGCCTATAATTCCCTGTGCTATACAGTATATCATTGTTGCTTTCCCATTTTATACATAGTAGTTGTACCTCTTAATCCCATGCCCCTAATTTGATTTGTCCCTCCGACCTTCCCTCTCCCTTTTGGTAACCAAAAATTTGTTTTCTATATCTG
>NW_020179532.1:0-248 GCF_003031525.2 Neophocaena asiaeorientalis asiaeorientalis | reverse complement strand
GTAATCATGCAACTGGCAGTAAGTGAGAAAGCGAAAGACACATATCCTACCGTATCACTTACAGGTGTTACCTAAAAACTGATACCAATGAAGATGTCTCCACAGAGAAATGTAATCACAGGTTCATCAGGCAAACCTATGGCTCACCCAATGGAAAGCTGTGAGGACTGGACACATTAGGACGTTGGGGTTAACAGAGCTATGCAAACACACGTGAAATGTATCATCACCAAAGACCTACGGCATAC
>NW_020179531.1:0-248 GCF_003031525.2 Neophocaena asiaeorientalis asiaeorientalis | reverse complement strand
TCAAATACTAGTTATACCCTTTAGGTGAGTGACCTTGGTTGCATCATGTAATTTCTGTGGGTCTGTTTCTCCATCTGTTATGGGGAGATAATGTCTCACGGGACTTCCATGAGGATTGGGTGAGAAAATGTGTATAAAGTACCTAGGTTATAGTATGTACTAAATAAATGGTAATTATTATTATCCAAGATGAGCTTAACCCATTTCTGTGATTAAGGGATGCTGGAAAAAGATCTCTTTTCCATCCA
>NW_020179530.1:0-248 GCF_003031525.2 Neophocaena asiaeorientalis asiaeorientalis | reverse complement strand
GTGTGAAGGGAGAGATGCAGTGTGGGTCTGAGTGTATGTGTGTGGAGAGAATGGTTTGTGTGTGTGGAAACTAGGTTGTGTCTGTTTTTGTGTATGTGTGCAGATATGGGGTGTGTGTGTAGGGAGTGATGTGTGTGTGTGTTTGCGTGTGTGTATGGATGGGGAGACAGGTTTGTGTATGTCTGGAGTGACAGTGTGTGTTTGTAGGGAGAGCTAGGGTTTGTTTCTGGAGGGAGACCTGGGGATGT
>NW_020179529.1:0-248 GCF_003031525.2 Neophocaena asiaeorientalis asiaeorientalis | reverse complement strand
TTGGAACTTTTTAATAGGCTCTCCAAGTGATTCTGATATAGGTGGTCTGTGGATACACTGGGGAAATTTTGCCTCTATAGTGACAGTGACTAAGCATGTGGGCTTTGGAGCTAGATTCTACATACTACTATATATCTCCCATGCCACCTTTGGCAAGTTAGTTAACCTTTCCATGCCTCAATTTACTCATCTGGAAAATGGGGCTAATAATAGATAGTACCCACTTCGTAGGGTTGTTGTGAGGATTA
>NW_020179528.1:0-248 GCF_003031525.2 Neophocaena asiaeorientalis asiaeorientalis | reverse complement strand
TCCCTCTTGGAACTGCTTTTGCTGTGTCCCATAGATTTTGGATCATTGCATTTTCTTTTTCATTTGTCTGCAGCTACCTTAAAATTTCTTTGATTTCTTCAGTGATCCATTGGTTGTTTACTAACATATTGTTCAGCCTCCAAATGTTTATGTTTTTTGCAGTTTTTTTTCTTGGAGTTGCTTTCTAGTCTCAGAGTATTGTGGCTGGAAAAGATGCCTGACATGATTTCAGTTTTCTTAAATTTACT
>NW_020179527.1:0-248 GCF_003031525.2 Neophocaena asiaeorientalis asiaeorientalis | reverse complement strand
GGTGGTGGGTAGAGCTGGGTGTTGCTGTGGTGGGCAGAGCTTTAACCTGCTTGTCTGTGGATTAAATGAAAGTTTAATAAAAAGTTTAATGTGCTTGCCTGCTGATGCATGGGGCGGGGTTCCCTCCGTGTTAGTTGTTTGGCCCGAGGCGACACATCATTGGAGTCTACCTTGCTCTCGGTGGGGCTGATGGCAGACTCTGGGGGCCTCACGCCAAGGAGTATTTCCCAGAACTTCTGCTGCCAGTG
>NW_020179526.1:0-248 GCF_003031525.2 Neophocaena asiaeorientalis asiaeorientalis | reverse complement strand
TCTCTGTAATAACCAATAATTGTGAACTTATGGAAGATTTTTACCTTCTATACTATACCTTTGTTTTATTTTTAAAAATAAAAAAATAATGAACAGTTATTACTTTTGTAATAATAATAAACACCATATCCGTTTTCCCGGCTCAGAGGTGTGTGTCGCTGGTAGCTCCCTTGAGACCCTTTTCAAGGATCAACCAGTTTCTCAGATGACCACACAGGTCATCTGGGCTCCAGGGAGCTGAGGTCCAG
>NW_020179525.1:0-248 GCF_003031525.2 Neophocaena asiaeorientalis asiaeorientalis | reverse complement strand
CCGCGGTGGGTCTTCACATCCTCTCCCAGGTGGGCTCCTGAGTGCGTCCAGGGCCTAGAGGGACGTCCCTTGGCCTTTCTCCCACCCACCAATGTCCGACACATCTCGTGACTGAAGCCAGAAGCACCACCCGATTTCCTTTCAAAAGCAAATAGGTTGCTGGGAACCAGGCCATCTGTCTAAGGGGCTTGAGGCAGCTGAAGCCGCGTCTCAGGAAGACAAATCCCCGTGGGCTCTGCGTGTGGGTG
>NW_020179524.1:0-248 GCF_003031525.2 Neophocaena asiaeorientalis asiaeorientalis | reverse complement strand
GGTTCAGGGGGCGAGAGGAAGTGGACCCTATCACAGAGGGGGTCAGGGGAGCAGGGAGGAAGTGGACTGTTATACAGGGGAGCAGGGGGCAGAGATTAGATGGACCCTGTCATAGAGGGCGTCAGGGGGCCACGGAGGAGGGGAACCCTGTCATAGAGGTGTCAGGGGGGCAGGGAGGAGGTGGACCCTGTCAATAGAGGGGTTCATGGGGGCAGGGAGGAGGTGGACCATGTCATAGAGGGGTTCAG
>NW_020179523.1:0-248 GCF_003031525.2 Neophocaena asiaeorientalis asiaeorientalis | reverse complement strand
AAAAAAAACTAATTCAGCTTCTAGAATACACTTTGTAGATAGTGGGCCACAAAACAAATCTAAGCTATCACTCTGTAAGTAGCCGAAACAGATTTGGACAGGTGGCTGCTTGTACTCATGATTTAATCATCAAACAAGTACCTATAACGCATGATTACTGTTAGGAATTAAAATGATACTATCATTTCTCCTAACTAGCTATAATCTATTTCTAGATAGAGCATAATGTTACATGATTCTTTGTGGTG
>NW_020179522.1:0-248 GCF_003031525.2 Neophocaena asiaeorientalis asiaeorientalis | reverse complement strand
CAGCAGCAATCTTAACATCTCATGCCCGTCTCTGGGGTCCGCGCTGGCAGTCGCGGCTCACGCCCGTCTCTGGAGCTCCTTTCAGCCGCGCTCTTAATCCCCTGTCCTCAAGCACCAGGAAACAAAGAGGCCATAAAAAGTCTCTTGCCTCTTCAGCAGCTCCGGACTTTTTCCCGGACTCCCTGCTGGCCAGCTGTGTTGCACTAACCCCCTTCAGGCTGTGTTCACACAGCCAACACCAGTCTTCT
>NW_020179521.1:0-248 GCF_003031525.2 Neophocaena asiaeorientalis asiaeorientalis | reverse complement strand
GTTCTCTCCTCCCTTCCTCTTCCTGCATTTTAACAAAATACAGATTAAAATGATTTCTTGATGGTTACTCAGACTTCCCCTCAAAGTCGGAAGGTGATTACGTCTTCTGACTAACAGAGCCTGCGTTTCCATCTTCTTCTCATGTGGGGAGAATGAAAGAAGCAGAGAGAGTGATTCTGTCAGCCATGGTTTAAGGGCACGACGTCTCACTGTCGTTAGGAAGGTGTCACTGATGTAACACTGAGAGC
>NW_020179520.1:0-248 GCF_003031525.2 Neophocaena asiaeorientalis asiaeorientalis | reverse complement strand
GAGGCCGCGTGACCCCGGCTGACGTGCGCGATCGCCGGCCGGCCGGACTGTCCCCACCGCCCCGACCCTTGCGCCGGGGATGTCCTGGCCGGCCTCTGCCCCAGCTCTCCGCGGCCGGTGCGCCGCGTGCGCTGTGTCAGGGCAAGGCCAGAGGCCCCCGCGCCCCCAGGAGGGAACAGGGCCCCCGAGGTGGAGGTGGAGTGGGGGTCCAAGTCCTCCGGGACCCGGTGCCACGCTCGGCTCACACA
>NW_020179519.1:0-248 GCF_003031525.2 Neophocaena asiaeorientalis asiaeorientalis | reverse complement strand
TCCCCACCCTGGGCCTCACCTGGGATGCAGTGCTGAGCGACTGGCAGTGCACGCCCGAGGCCAGCCTCCCTGTGCTGGTCCTGGCCATGGTCACCCTGTTCGGTGACCGCGTCCCTGAGGAGGAGGTGTGGGGACTGCTATGCACCCTTGGGTTTTGTGGCGGGAGGGAGCTGCTCACCGAAGTGTGGGTGCGGACGGGCTACCTGAAGTACCGGCAGGTGCCCCACAGCGACCCTGCCCGCTACGAG
>NW_020179518.1:0-246 GCF_003031525.2 Neophocaena asiaeorientalis asiaeorientalis | reverse complement strand
GGGTTTGATCCCTGGTCGGGGAACTAAGATCCTACATGCTGTGGGACAACTAAGCCCACATGCTGCGACTACTGAGCCCACGTGCTCTAGAGCCCACGCTGCAACAAAAGATCCTGCATGCTGCAACAAAGGTCCCACAGGCTGCGACTAAGACCCTACGCAGTCAAATACATAAATAAATAAATAAATATTTTTTTTAAAAAAGATGATGGGACTTCCCTGGTGGTGCAGTGGTTAAGAATCTGC
>NW_020179517.1:0-248 GCF_003031525.2 Neophocaena asiaeorientalis asiaeorientalis | reverse complement strand
TATACAGGTCTTGTTTTTATATCCATTCATCCAGTCTTTGTCTTTTGGTTGGAACATTTAATCCATTTATGTTAAGGTAATTATCAATATATATGTTCTTATTGTCATTTTGTTAAGTGTTTTGGATTCTTTTGGTAGGTGTTTTTCCTTCCCTTCCACTTTTGTTCTCTTGTGATTTGATGACTAACTTTAGTGTTGTCTTTGGATTCCTTTTTTCTTTTTTGTGTGTGTATCTATTGTAGATTTTC
>NW_020179516.1:0-248 GCF_003031525.2 Neophocaena asiaeorientalis asiaeorientalis | reverse complement strand
AGTGACCTGTGCTTGCACATAGGATTCTTGGTGGCTGCAGCGGCAGCATTAGCATTTCAGGCCCATCTCTGAGGTTTAGCTGATAGCCGTGGGTCATGCCCATAAGCCCATCTCTGCAGCTCATTTACACAGTGCTCTGCCTTCTGTGGGTGGTGGGTGGTGCTCTGCCTTCTCGTGCACCCTGAAACAATTGTCTCTCGCCTCTTTGGCAGGTCCAGACTTTTTCCTGGACTCCCTTCTGGCTAGCT
>NW_020179515.1:0-248 GCF_003031525.2 Neophocaena asiaeorientalis asiaeorientalis | reverse complement strand
GTTTAGAAATGCTGAGTACTCAGCAAACACCTGAAATCCTTTGGAGGACAGACTATGTCATCCTCAGGGAACATTTCACTGGGCTGATTTTCTTTCATGACCTTTTCAAACCTTCATTTAGAGAGCCACCTAGTCTCGACATTCATACACTTACTTACTCAATAGGTATTTATTCAGCACTGAATGTGTGCCGTGTGCTGTGTGAGATTCTAGGGATTCAAACATAAACGTCTGCCCTTGAGGAACCC
>NW_020179514.1:0-248 GCF_003031525.2 Neophocaena asiaeorientalis asiaeorientalis | reverse complement strand
CTTGCATCAATACCACACTCTTTTATAGCTTTAAATTAGGTTTTCAATTTGGTAGATTAACACCTCCATCTTTGTTTTTCAAGATTGTTTTGACTTTTTTAGATCCTTTGCACTTACATACAAATTTTAGAATTTGTGAGGTTCCACTAAAAATGCTGGAATTTCAATTGTAATCACATTGAATTTGTAGCTCAATTTGGAAAGAATTGACATCTTCACAATACTGAGTCTACCAATCTATGGCCATG
>NW_020179513.1:0-248 GCF_003031525.2 Neophocaena asiaeorientalis asiaeorientalis | reverse complement strand
CTATGATCTCTTATCTAGTATCTCTGACTAGAAACATCTTGTCTGACACATTCAGTTGCAGTGGTCGCCCCACCGCTGCCCACAGAAGGGAAGGGTCTTTTTTACTTGAATGCTACATAATTTCATAAGACTGTGCGGATGTCAGCCAGTCACCTTCCCTGACATTTTTTTCTTTTTGGTTGCGCCGGGCCTTAGCTGTGGCAGGTCTGCTCCTTAGTTGCGGCTCGCCGGCTCCTTAGTTGTGGCAT
>NW_020179512.1:0-248 GCF_003031525.2 Neophocaena asiaeorientalis asiaeorientalis | reverse complement strand
TAAGATAAAGAAGTACTAGGGAGATAATCTACAACATGATAAAGATAACACTGCTGTACGCTATATATGAAAGATGTTATGAGAGTAAATTCTCAGAGTTCTTATCACAGGGAAATACAGTTGTCTATTTCTTTAATGTATCTATATGAGATGATGGATGTACACTAAGCCTATTGTGGTAATCATTTCATGATGTTATGTAAGTCGAAATATTATGCTGTACACCTTGAACTTACACAGTGCTGTAT
>NW_020179511.1:0-248 GCF_003031525.2 Neophocaena asiaeorientalis asiaeorientalis | reverse complement strand
AGATGGGCCTCCTTTCTTATAGAATCTTACTGAAGACAGATAGAATGAGGCCACCTGTGCCAACATCCTGAGTTGTTCTTACCATTTCCCCAGTACCATCCCTCCAAAGGCATACAGGCAAGATCCTAAGGTGAGAGGTTAAGAAAAAGTTTCATGGTGATATAACAAGCGTCACCAACTTCTCAACCTTAAATAGTTGGGTCATCTCAACCCAGTATACTTCCTCCACTATTTAGTCACTTCCACAT
>NW_020179510.1:0-248 GCF_003031525.2 Neophocaena asiaeorientalis asiaeorientalis | reverse complement strand
TGGCTTTTAGGATCTAGCTGTGTCAGTCAGTTTTGGTTTATTATCTCTCTCCTCTGCCTGCTGTATCTTGTATTTATTTATGTCATCTTCATGTATAACTTCTAAACTATAAGAGCTAGCCACTATGGCTTTGAATGTAATGAAGTCACAGTATGATGAAGGAATTGTTTTCTAATGCAACTCTCCCTAAACCTCAAAACATTAGAATAATTCTGTAGTCCTCCATTTGTCTCAGTTACTGCTCAGAG
>NW_020179509.1:0-248 GCF_003031525.2 Neophocaena asiaeorientalis asiaeorientalis | reverse complement strand
TTTTTATGGCTGAATAATATTCCATTTAATGGATAATACCACATTTTGTTTATCCATTCATCTACAGATGGACATTTGGATTGTTTCCACCTTTTGGCTATTGTAAATATTGCTACTATGGACATTGGTGTACAAGTATCTGTTTGCTTCCATATTTTGGGAATATACTCAGAAGTGAATTTCTGGATCGTACTCTATGATTAAATTTTTGAGGAACTGCCAAACTTTTCTACAGCAGCTGCACCATT
>NW_020179508.1:0-248 GCF_003031525.2 Neophocaena asiaeorientalis asiaeorientalis | reverse complement strand
GTGGTCCATGTACACAGTGGAATATTAGCCGTGGAGAACAATGAAACGCTGCCCTTTGCAGCACCATAGGTGATCCTAGAGATTATCAGAGAACATAAGGTTAGTCGGAAAGCAAAAGACAGATGTCTTACGATATCACTTATAGGTGTGTTACCTAACAACTGACTCAAATCAACTTATTTCCACAGAGAAAGACACCCACAGACGTAGAAAACAAACTATGGTTATCTAAAAGGAAAGGTGGGAGA
>NW_020179507.1:0-248 GCF_003031525.2 Neophocaena asiaeorientalis asiaeorientalis | reverse complement strand
TGTCTATGGCTCCTTCTGGATAACAGATATAATCACTTACATTTCCCTTCTTTTTCTGAGTAGCCTACCTTGATGAATAGATATATTTTCAATATCTTATGCTCTAGGCCTTATTAGCTTTACCAGTCCTTTCTACTTTTCTTTCCTTCTTTCTAATTTTTAAAAATTTTTCCTACTTTCCTTTCTTTTCTTTTCTTTTCTTTATTTATTTATTTTTATTTTTTTGCGGTACATGGGCCTCTCACTGT
>NW_020179506.1:0-248 GCF_003031525.2 Neophocaena asiaeorientalis asiaeorientalis | reverse complement strand
CCAAGCAGTACCCGATGTTCCGCCCACCCGCGCAGTGGTCATCCCTGCTGGGTGAGTGCAGTCCCTGCCGTCCCGTGCCCGGCAGGCCTGGCGGTGACCCCCACTGCTCGGGAGGGTACGGTCATCTGACCGTGGCCCCGCGCTTCACAGCGTGGAGGGGACCTCACCCAATTCACTTCAGTGCAGGAGGTACTGGCTGAGTGCCTACTGTGTGCCAGCAGCAGTGTCCTGGGCTTCGGGGACGTGGC
>NW_020179505.1:0-247 GCF_003031525.2 Neophocaena asiaeorientalis asiaeorientalis | reverse complement strand
TATACACACTGCTATATTTAAAACAGATAACCAACAAGGACTACTCTATACCACCGGGAGCTCTGCTCAATATTCTGTAATGACTTTAATGCAAAAAGAACTTGAAAAAGAATAGATATAGGGACTTCCGTGGTGTTCCAGTGGTTAAGACCCCGTGCTTCCACTTCAGGGTGCACAGGTTCTATCCCTGGTTGGGGAACGAAGATCCCACATGCTGTGTGGCGTAGCCAAAAAAAAAAAAAAAAGG
>NW_020179504.1:0-247 GCF_003031525.2 Neophocaena asiaeorientalis asiaeorientalis | reverse complement strand
GGGGGGGGCAGTGGTTAATCCATTTGATAACCCACCTGGGCTCTGCTACTGGCGTTCCTCACCTTTGGATGATGGAGCCAAAGAGGTGATGCTTCAGAGTTTCTGGATCTTTCTCCACCCTGGACACCCCCATCTTAGAGACCAACCTGGAGCTTTGGGCCCCATGTGAAGGGTGCTTGCTATCCAGGTGCTTTCATCCTGTCCCTGAGAGTTCCTGCTGATGTTGGGGGTAGGGCCTCCCTAGGCC
>NW_020179503.1:0-248 GCF_003031525.2 Neophocaena asiaeorientalis asiaeorientalis | reverse complement strand
AACATTTGCCTATGCCTATTTCCCATCATTCCTCATATATCCTGAACGGTCTTAGAGTTATAAGTATCAGTTAACTGCTATAGTACCTGCTTTGTATGTCATGTCCACTATAAAATAAAAAGCATTCGAAATTTTTAAAATCTTTATCCTTCTCTCTTTTTTTTGAATTTAATTTTGACCGTAATGATCATGCCTAAAAATATCGATAATATTTTCATGAAATATTGAAGAAATCCATGTCTTTCTCA
>NW_020179502.1:0-248 GCF_003031525.2 Neophocaena asiaeorientalis asiaeorientalis | reverse complement strand
TATTAGGAAGTTTTATTTTGTTTTTACTACTGATTTCTCTGGTCCTTGCCTGATGGTACTATTATTTATTAGTGCAATTGTTATTATAATTAAAATTTTAAAGGTATAGAAAGTTAATAGTACTTTGGATATTCAAAATCAATAAATGTTTTAAAAGTTTATATATTTCATATATATTTGTTGTTTTCATAAAATGTATAACACATGACTGATAATCAAGGAATTCCCCTATCCCAATCATTTTCTTA
>NW_020179501.1:0-248 GCF_003031525.2 Neophocaena asiaeorientalis asiaeorientalis | reverse complement strand
CCAAAGTGTACTATAAAACAAGGAAAATGAACCACAAAAGATGACAGGAATGAAAAAGAAACTGAGGAACAATAAACATATAAGACATATAAAAATTGAACAGTAAAATGTCAGAAGTCTTGTCAATAATTACTTTAAGTCTACATGGAGTAAACTATCCAACTGAAAGGCAGAGATTGGCAGAATACATTTTAAAAAACACAATCTACCTCTTTGGACTCACTTTTGATCCAGTGACACAAATAATT
>NW_020179500.1:0-247 GCF_003031525.2 Neophocaena asiaeorientalis asiaeorientalis | reverse complement strand
TCCTAAACAATTGGGCTCTGTGCCCTTGGAACTACTTCATGCTGAGTTCTAGAACATACACTAAAAGTGATCAGGATGCAAGTTGGATTTAAGGGGGCTACCATTTCCAGCAACATGTTAAATAACCTGCATGTGAGATTCTGACCCTTAACAGCACCCTAAGGGGAGCATTTGACTCTCCATACTCAAAAATTACCCACCTAATACACCAGGAATACAGACAGGCATATGCAAACACTTAAGGTCA
>NW_020179499.1:0-248 GCF_003031525.2 Neophocaena asiaeorientalis asiaeorientalis | reverse complement strand
TTTTTTATTTTGTGGGTGTTGGTGGCCCTAATTCTTATATCTTTCAAGGGACAAGTGTACATAAAAATATCTGTTTTGAACTACGGAATTAGAATCTCCTACCACTCATCTGTTTTGAGACAGTTTTAGATGATTTTTGCTTTTGGCTTACTCAATTACTTTGTGCCTATGTGTCCATAACTGCTAGATAACCATTACGTATTTTGCCTTTTATAAGTATAAACAGTTCTTTATATAATTAATTATTT
>NW_020179498.1:0-247 GCF_003031525.2 Neophocaena asiaeorientalis asiaeorientalis | reverse complement strand
GAGCCACCGACTTGGGAAACTTAAATGCAATGCGAATAATTGGATCCTGGTGTAGAAGGGGCCAGGTGTTGGCACTCCACTGCCAAAGGCAAAGTGGGTGTGATTACCATAATTAACAAAGTCAAAGCAGCAATCAGAACTATCTGACTCAGCCGGCCTGCGGCAATGGCTAGTTGACCATGCTGTTCCTAGAAGCAAAACAGATAGGAAGCCTACTAAATTCTTCCTTGATATGTATGAGCAAAAA
>NW_020179497.1:0-246 GCF_003031525.2 Neophocaena asiaeorientalis asiaeorientalis | reverse complement strand
CACATACATCAATGGAACAGAATAGAAAGCCCAGAAATAAAAGTACACTTGCATGGTCAATTAGTTTTTGACAAAGGAGGCAAGAATACAAAATGGGGAAAAAACAGCTTCTTTAATAAATGGTAGTGGGAAAGCTGGACAGCTACATGTAAAAGAATGAAACTGGACCATTTCCTTACACCATATACAAAAATAAATGCAATCAAATAAAGACTTAAATGTAAGACCTGAAACCATAAAACTCCT
>NW_020179496.1:0-247 GCF_003031525.2 Neophocaena asiaeorientalis asiaeorientalis | reverse complement strand
TTCACTGATTAGCTCTAGTAGTTTTCTGGTGGCATGTTTAGAGTTTTCTATGTATAGTATCATGTCATCAAAATAGTGAAAGTTTTATTTCTTCTTTTCCAATTCATATTCTTTTTATTTATTTTTCTTCTCTGATTGCCATGGTTAGGATTTCCACAGCTACGTTGAATAAGAGTGGCAAAAGTGGACATCTTTGTCTTGTTCTGGATCTTAGAGGAAATGCTTTAAGTTTTTCACCATTGAGAAT
>NW_020179495.1:0-247 GCF_003031525.2 Neophocaena asiaeorientalis asiaeorientalis | reverse complement strand
GCTACAGTAATCAAACCAGTATGGTACTGGCACAAAAACAGGCACATAATCAATGAAACAGAATAGAGTCCAGAATTGATCCCACACTTATATGGGCAATTAATCTCTGACAAAGGAGACAAGAATATAAAATGGGGAAAGAACACCCTAATTTTCAGTAAATAATTTTGCAAAACTGTACAGCTACATACAAAAGACTCAAAGTTGACTACTTTCTTACACCATATACAAAAATAAACTCAAAATG
>NW_020179494.1:0-247 GCF_003031525.2 Neophocaena asiaeorientalis asiaeorientalis | reverse complement strand
CCTGCCTCTACGGATTGTAACTCAGAGTGTTGCCTAGAGGCTGAACCTCCTCAGTAGAGTAGGGACAGAGGGGGCCTGCCATCCCCTCTCGGTGGGGGGCCTGGGCCAGTAGCTATCAAACCCTGAGAGAGTTAGAGGGTCAGGCTGAGCTGATCTTATGGCTTGGTGGGTTGGGATTCAAGGGCCACTCTGTCGCGGAAGTTCTTGTTCGGGGCTCTGGCTGCTCCTGTGTGGCTCAGAGGGAGGG
>NW_020179493.1:0-247 GCF_003031525.2 Neophocaena asiaeorientalis asiaeorientalis | reverse complement strand
TTGTTTGTATAACAAAGGGGACAGCTATACATGCATGTATACGTACAGAATATCTCTGGAATTATGTAAAATAAATTGATAACAATAGTTGCCCCTGGGGAAGGGAAACAGGAGAGAGATGGGAGGGCGGCTTATGTTTCACTTTATACCTTTTTGTGTTTGTGTTTAAATTCTTTTCTGTGTATTTTTTTCAAGTTTTTTTTTTCATTAGTAGATGCCTTGAAAGTCATTTTACATGATGGTGGTA
>NW_020179492.1:0-247 GCF_003031525.2 Neophocaena asiaeorientalis asiaeorientalis | reverse complement strand
GGAAATCAAAAAATACCTAGAGACAAATGAAAATGAAAACAAGACAATCGAAAACCTATGGGACCACAGCAAAAGCAGTTCTAAGAGGTAAGATCATAACAATACTATCTTACCTCATAAAACAAGACAAATCCCAAATAAACAACCTGGTCTTAAATCTAAAACAACTACAGAAAGAAGAACAAACAAAACTCAAAGTTAGCAGGAGGAAAGAAATCATAAAGATCAGAGCATAAATAAATGAAAT
>NW_020179491.1:0-247 GCF_003031525.2 Neophocaena asiaeorientalis asiaeorientalis | reverse complement strand
TATATTTTAAAGGAATTTTTTGCATTTTCCATTTTTGTCATGGTGGAGCATGTGTCAAATGAACCTATTTCCTGCTCTACATTCTTCATACAATTTGTCAATGTGCTGGAAGGAAGGTTTTAAGGTTAATTTATGGGTCAGATTCACTTGCACAGGTCCCCAGTTTTCTGGTCAAACATTATTCTTTGTGTTTCTCTAAGGATGATTTTGGATGAGAGTATTATTTAAATCAGTAGCCTGAGTTAAG
>NW_020179490.1:0-244 GCF_003031525.2 Neophocaena asiaeorientalis asiaeorientalis | reverse complement strand
CAGGACAATCTGTTTAGAGACACATTTATAACAAAACTTGTTAATAGTGTAGCAATTAGAATTTAGGTGTACAGTCTACATTAAAGATATAAGAAATGTTTGGCTTTTAGCAGTATCATTTGAAAGTATTGGTGCTTTTCTTGTACATGGGCAGATTAGACATTGACAACTTGGCCAAGTTTGATAAGAAACAAAACTGAGTCCCTCATTAATCATTAGAGAAATGCAAATCAAAACTACAATG
>NW_020179489.1:0-247 GCF_003031525.2 Neophocaena asiaeorientalis asiaeorientalis | reverse complement strand
GGAAAAACAAAAATTTAATATGTGATAGGGATGTCTTTTTAAGTAGGTGTAAAATGGTTGAATTATTTAATATAGAGTCAGGGATGGCTGTTTTTAAACAAAGTTGGATACTAAGATAAATTATGTAGGTCTTAAAGGTTTAAATATAAAGCAATAAAATAAGTTTCATACTAAAATATATGTGAATATTTAATAACATAAAAAAACAAAGATGGACAAGATAGACATAAAAAGGGTCCAACTATAT
>NW_020179488.1:0-247 GCF_003031525.2 Neophocaena asiaeorientalis asiaeorientalis | reverse complement strand
GCTGGTGGGAATGCAAAATGGTGCAGCCACTTTGGAAGACACCACTTAGGCAGTTCCTTACAAAACTAAACATACTCTTACCATATGATTAAGCGATTGTGATTCCTGGTCTTCACCCAAAGGAGTTAAATACCCGTGTCCGTACAGAAAGCTGTACGTGGATGTTTATAACAGCTTTACTTGTAATTGCCAAAACTTGGAAGTACGCAAGATGTCCTTCAGTAGGTGAATGGATAAATAAACTGTG
>NW_020179487.1:0-246 GCF_003031525.2 Neophocaena asiaeorientalis asiaeorientalis | reverse complement strand
AGGCAGACTCCCAACCACTGCGCCACCAGGGAAGCCCGCAATATCTTCCTTTTATTCACATGTACCTCACCTCACCCTCACTGTAAACCCAATTCATGTTTCCCACTGTGTGTGGCTGCAAGCTGTATGTACATGACTGGTTGAAGGGTGATTATGAAAGCACACACACATAGACACACATAACACAAGTATAAGACACAATATTTGTGTGTGTACACATATTTACTTCATACAGATTATGAATAT
>NW_020179486.1:0-247 GCF_003031525.2 Neophocaena asiaeorientalis asiaeorientalis | reverse complement strand
TATCATGTCATCTGCATATAATGACAATTTTACATCTTCCCTTCCAATTTGGATAAACTTAGTTCTTTTTCTTGTCTCATCACTGTGGCTAGGACTTCCAAAATTATGTTGAATAAAAGTTGTGAGAGTGGGTGTCCTTGCCTTGTTCCAGAGTTTAGTGGGAAGGCTTTCAGCTTTTCACTGTTGAGTATAATGTTGGCTGTGCATTTGTCATAAATAGCTTTTATTATGTTGAGATATGTTCCCT
>NW_020179485.1:0-247 GCF_003031525.2 Neophocaena asiaeorientalis asiaeorientalis | reverse complement strand
TAAAAATGTGTTGTAGTTTCCCCTGAATTGCTGATTTATGAAAGCAAGAGATTACTTTGAAGGGATATCTAACTCTTCCCCCCAAAAATCCTGTTGTTACTATATTTATCTAGAAGTATCTAGCTGTGTTTGTAAAACATGTCTTTTTCTTAATGTTAAGACAAAAATGAGACTCTTTGACAGCTAATTATATATATTCTACAGATAAAAGCATTTATTCTCAAAGAAACCCTCTCTTTGTTAGTTG
>NW_020179484.1:0-247 GCF_003031525.2 Neophocaena asiaeorientalis asiaeorientalis | reverse complement strand
TTCCAGTGTCTCATCCCATCCTCTGAGTGTTGGCTGCTCTGGGTTTGGGGCCGCCTGTGCCATCATCTCTCTACTTCCTTTCTGGTGAGCTTATCTACTCCATGACCTCAACCCATCTATGTATATATAGGCTAATATGTCCCATATGTATCTTTCCAAACCTGACATCCCCCCCTGAGCTCCAGATTCATTTTCCTGGCTACCTGCATGACAGTTCCACTTGGGTATCTAATAGGCACCTCAGATT
>NW_020179483.1:0-247 GCF_003031525.2 Neophocaena asiaeorientalis asiaeorientalis | reverse complement strand
TTCTGGAAGCTTCAGTAGCAGCTGGCTGAGCTGGGAGTTCGGGGCCAGCCAGCTGCAGAAGTGGCCCCTCCCCTGGGCTCCCAAGCCAAGGACCCCACAGCAGAGAGAGGAGAAAGCAGGGCCTCACTGCAGCTGAGTCTGTGTGTGGGCGCGTAGGGGGAGGCAGGGGGCCTCACTTTGCCTTCACTTCACCGTTCCCCCCAAAGCCAGGCCCTGTAGGAGAGGAAGCTTCAGTGCCCACCTCCCT
>NW_020179482.1:0-247 GCF_003031525.2 Neophocaena asiaeorientalis asiaeorientalis | reverse complement strand
TGACTTATTTCACTTAGCATAATACCCTCTAGATCCATCCAAGTTGTCCCATATGGTAAGATTGCTCTTTTTAATGGCTGAGTAGTATCCCATTGTATATATATTCCACATCTTCTTTATTCATTAATCCATCCATCATCAGGCACTCAGTTTGCTTTCATACTTGGCTTTTGTAAATAGTGCAGCAATGAACATACGAGTACATATATCTTTTCAAATTAGTGTTTTCATATTCTTTGGATAAATA
>NW_020179481.1:0-247 GCF_003031525.2 Neophocaena asiaeorientalis asiaeorientalis | reverse complement strand
AGGAGCCTCTACTCTGATGTCGCACCACAGGGATTGCAGGGGAATCTGCAGGGCTGAACCACTGGAAATATGACGGTGAGAGGAAAGGGCTTGCAACAGCCAGCACATAGATCTTAGCAGACCAAGTTCACACTTGTGAACCCAAGTAGTAATACTACCCTGTGGCTTTGCTCATTGCAGAATCCAGTCAGGGGCACACTCTGATGAGGGAACTTGGTTGGGTACAGACCTGCCTGATTTGGATCCT
>NW_020179480.1:0-247 GCF_003031525.2 Neophocaena asiaeorientalis asiaeorientalis | reverse complement strand
CATTTGGTTAGAGCAAAGGGTTCATCTAGAGCAGGGATGGGAAAACTTGCTCTGTAAAAGACCAGATACTAAATATTTTAGGTTTTGTGGGCCACACAGTCTCCATCACAACCACCATAGATAACATGTAAATGAACAGGCATGGCTCTGTTCCAATAAAACTTTATTTACAAAAACAGGACGAGGACTTAGTTTGCTGACCCCTGATTTAGAGGAATAATGGAAGATAAAGTTGAAAAAGCAGGCT
>NW_020179479.1:0-247 GCF_003031525.2 Neophocaena asiaeorientalis asiaeorientalis | reverse complement strand
GGTCCTGGGACCCATCCACGTCTGAGCCCAACTCCCCAGCCTCCCTTCTGATTCTTTGAGCCTCAGATATATTTCCAAGAAAGTTCCATTCGCTTCATTGAGCTTATCTTTCAAGAACCTGGCTTCTACACCTCTAGGCCTTATACGTATTTCAGTGACAGCATGGAGGAACTTTCTTTTGAATGTTTTCTATATTTGTCTCCATTACTTCTTTGTTTTGTGACCTTGGGCAAATCCTTTCACCTCT
>NW_020179478.1:0-247 GCF_003031525.2 Neophocaena asiaeorientalis asiaeorientalis | reverse complement strand
GCAAACACCTGCCTACCTGTGCTGCAGTGTGGGAAGGGATGTGAAGGAACTAGATAAAGTGTGGTGAGATCATGTGGGAAGAGGGAGTGATATAATTTTTATTTATGCTCCACCCCAAGGGTTTCCTTGTCTGCTCCTCTGATGCCAGTCTCTTGTTCCTTACACTCTGAAGTCCCCTCTGTCCCAGTGTGCCCAGAAGCAGGGAAAGGGGGTGAAACCAGACATGGCAGCCACTCCTGCCTGCCAT
>NW_020179477.1:0-247 GCF_003031525.2 Neophocaena asiaeorientalis asiaeorientalis | reverse complement strand
GATTTGTCTTTCTCTTTCCGACTTCCTTCACTTAGTTTTGGAAAGTGGTAGTGGGAAGATGTTTTCCGTACCATGTCAAGGAAAGACCGGAATGAAATTTTAGGCCAATCCAACGTGATAATCTCTTGGTACAGCCGTGTTGCTTTAAATGGAATTATTTCAGCTTTTTTTTATGGCTGAGTAGTACTCTATTATATATGTATATGTATACCATATCGTCTTGATCCCTTCATCTCTTGACTGACAT
>NW_020179476.1:0-247 GCF_003031525.2 Neophocaena asiaeorientalis asiaeorientalis | reverse complement strand
TCTTAATGAGAGAGGATGGTCTTTAGAGTCTGATGGATTTGGTTTTAGATCTTGCCTTCACCATGCTGTCAGGACAAACTAAACTCTTAGTGGATTAACACGGTGAAGGTTTACCTCATCCAAGTCACAGTCCAGTGCAGGTAGCAGAGGACAAGGTGAAGGGTGCTCTGTTCCATGTAGTCACTCAGGGAGCAAGCTCCTCCCATCTTTATGGCTTCCTGGTGCCCTGGGTCATCCAGATAGTGAT
>NW_020179475.1:0-247 GCF_003031525.2 Neophocaena asiaeorientalis asiaeorientalis | reverse complement strand
TATCTTCTCCCATTCAGTAGGCTGCCTTTTTGCTTTGTTGAAAGTTTCCTTTGCAGTGCAAAAGCTTATTAGTTTGTTGTAGTCTCATTGTTTATTTTTGCTTTTGTTCTCCTTGCCTGAGGAAACAGATCCAAGAAAAGTATTACTAAGACCAGTGTCAAAGAGTTCACTACCTGTGTTTTCTTCTAGGAGGTTTATGATTTCAGGTAAGTCTTTAATCCATTTTGAATTTATTTTTGTATATGGT
>NW_020179474.1:0-247 GCF_003031525.2 Neophocaena asiaeorientalis asiaeorientalis | reverse complement strand
AGTGAAGGCTGCACGTGATCACGATATTTAGGAACCAACAAAATAAGCAGACAGAGGACAGTGAGATGACAAAGGACCCTTATTCCACTTAAGATGCCAAAGGGTTACTGTCTATGGTTTTGTAGGGCTACATGGGGTGTGGTCTGAGTCCACTGAACTGACCTTAAGTTCTAATCAAAATAGACAAAATCACTATTAAGTAGTTAGAAGGGAATAGATTTTTCTGCCTATTGAAAAAAAAAAAAAA
>NW_020179473.1:0-247 GCF_003031525.2 Neophocaena asiaeorientalis asiaeorientalis | reverse complement strand
CTGGGTCTTTTGTCTCTCCATATAAACTTTAGAATCAGTTTGTCAATATTCATAAGGAACTTGCTGGGATTTTGACTGGGATTGCATTGAACCTATAGATCAATTTTAGAAGAACTCATATCTTGACAATATTGAGTTTTCTTATCCATTAACATGGAATATCTCTCCATTTATTTAGTTCTTTTATTTCTTTCATCAGAGATTTGTAGTTTTCCTCATATCAGCTTATATATATATATATATATAT
>NW_020179472.1:0-247 GCF_003031525.2 Neophocaena asiaeorientalis asiaeorientalis | reverse complement strand
GAATGATGTTCTCTTCCCATGTTTTTCATTAGAAAACTAACCCTAATAGCACCGCACTTACCACACTGTAGTAAGTTGGTTCAGGGAGCAGGAAGCAGAAAGCGTCCTGGGAACTGCCTTGAACAGCAAAGCTGATTTATTTGTTCATACATAAAATCCTCGAGCCAGGGCAGGTTTCAGAATTCACTGAAGGATGGAGAAGCTCTAGAGTGTCGACATGGACCCAGTTTCTTTCATCACTCCACTT
>NW_020179471.1:0-246 GCF_003031525.2 Neophocaena asiaeorientalis asiaeorientalis | reverse complement strand
ATACAGGTCTTTGCCTCCTCAGGTAGGTTTATTCCTAGGTATTTTATTTTTTTGATGGGATGGTGAATGGAGTTGTTTCCTTAATTTCTCTTTCTAATCTTTCGTCGTTAGTGCATAGGAATGCAACAGGTTTCTGCGTATTAATTTTGTATCCTGAAACTTTACGGAATTCCTTGATGAGCTCTAGTAGTTTTCTGCAGCATCTTTATGGTTTTCTATATATAGTATCATGTCATCTGCAAAGAG
>NW_020179470.1:0-245 GCF_003031525.2 Neophocaena asiaeorientalis asiaeorientalis | reverse complement strand
GGACTCTCAACCACTGCGCCACCAGGGAAGCCCTGCCAATTATTTTTACCGGTACAAAACGGATTTTTTTTTTTTTTCATGATCTACTGCATGTTTGCACAAAAGGTCAAACATACCCATCTGGAAATTCCACTCCTTCTCGTATTTGTCCTTGTTGCAGTGTTACAAAGGCAAGCTAAAGATTTCACAATCAATCAAGAGCCGGAGGACCCAGCCTTTATTCAGACTCCTACACCAGCTTGTTT
>NW_020179469.1:0-247 GCF_003031525.2 Neophocaena asiaeorientalis asiaeorientalis | reverse complement strand
TTTCTATCTCTTTGTTGAAGTTCTCACTGAGTTCATCCATTTTTCTCCTGAGTTTGGTGACATTTTTATGACTATTTCTTTGAACTATGTATTGGTGAAGTATTTATTTCTATTTTATTTAGTTCTTTTTCTGGGTTTTAGTCTTGTTTTTTCATTTGGAAGGTATTCTTTTTCTCCTCACTTGCCTAACTCTCTGTGTTTGTTTCTATGTATTAGGTATTTTAGCTACTTCTTCCAACCTTGAAGG
>NW_020179468.1:0-247 GCF_003031525.2 Neophocaena asiaeorientalis asiaeorientalis | reverse complement strand
TTTTTTTATCTGAAAACGTTCTTATTTTGCTTTATTCTTGAGTGGTAGTTTAGAATGAAATCTATACAGACGTTTCTGTGACATTTCCCTTGGCCTCTGAAGATGTCGTTCCCTTGTGTTTGCCCTTAATTGTGACTGCTGACTGGTCTGTTGTTTGGTCTCACTGTTGTCTGCCTTCCCTCCTCTTTGATAATCTCTTCAATTGTCTTTAATATTCTACAGTCCTTTACTGTAGGGCAAATTCGAG
>NW_020179467.1:0-247 GCF_003031525.2 Neophocaena asiaeorientalis asiaeorientalis | reverse complement strand
TTCTTCTGTAGAGAAAATTGAGTGATTTTTTTGTGACTCTTCTCTCATTATTCCATTACTTCCAATCAGGCATCAAATTTTGTAAATTTTTTCGAATCCAACATTCCTTTCTATATCCACTGCCAGGACGAACGTCTGGGTCCTCATCACCTGATATTTGCGTCATTATCAATATCTAGACACACCTTGTCTTTTACTTCCTATTCTGGTTCCTCCTGCATGCTATTCTAAACGTTTTCCTAAACCA
>NW_020179466.1:0-247 GCF_003031525.2 Neophocaena asiaeorientalis asiaeorientalis | reverse complement strand
TTGAAGCCAGTTAACTTGGTTGTACTTCTATCAGAGTGGTCTTAAGTAAAGTGTTATAAAATAATAAAGACATCATTAATGTTTTACAAAATTTTAACTCATTTTTAATGAGTAAATTTTAAATTCCAGATACACTTACATTATTGTAAAGTATTATAAGAGAATGTTGAACAATTATTAACCATATGCTGGACTAGAAACCTCCACATACCAATATCCTTCTTGTTTTTCCAATGATGAAGCCCCT
>NW_020179465.1:0-247 GCF_003031525.2 Neophocaena asiaeorientalis asiaeorientalis | reverse complement strand
CTGTGACTTTTGATTCTCATTTTCTCAGGTGATAGGCCCAAGAGTGTGTATGATTCATTGACTGGTAGCTCAATGTTTACGTTTTCAAGGAACCTGCATTGTGTTTTCATTAGTGGCTTTTACCACGTCCCAATTAACACCGAGGGTACGCATTTTTTCACAACCCCTTCAGCATTTATTGTTTTTAGAATGTTTGCTCATGGACGTTCTGACTGGTGTGAGCTCATAGGTTTTTGTAATTTGGATT
>NW_020179464.1:0-245 GCF_003031525.2 Neophocaena asiaeorientalis asiaeorientalis | reverse complement strand
TGGCAGGCAGATTCTTAACCACTGCACCACCAGGGAAGCCTAGAAAGTCTATTTAAAAGACAAAAATCCCTACCAATTCCAGGGTCCAACCCTAGACCTACTGAGTCACAATCTCTAAGGATAAATCCCTTGGGACTTCCCTGGTGGTCCAGTGGTAAAACTCCGTGCTTCCACTGCAGGGGGTGTGGGTTCGATCCCTCATCAGGGAACTAAGATCCTGCATGCCGCGCGGTGGTGCAGCCAAA
>NW_020179463.1:0-247 GCF_003031525.2 Neophocaena asiaeorientalis asiaeorientalis | reverse complement strand
TAGTGAGAGTTCCTCTCTCATATTCCCCTTTTATCAGGAAGCAAAATTTTTCCGAGTAGACTTTCCTTTACTTCTCATTGTTCAGAACTGTTCCTTAACCTCTCTCAGTCTTTGAGGTAATCTGGAAAAGAGGATGTCCATGAAATGGGGTGAAGTCACCCCTTAGGGATGGGCACACTGACAATCTTTAAAGTTCTGTTGTCAAGTATATAGAATAAGCATGACCCACTGGTTAAAGAACTTTATT
>NW_020179462.1:0-247 GCF_003031525.2 Neophocaena asiaeorientalis asiaeorientalis | reverse complement strand
GAGATATGTTCCCTCTATACCAACTTTGATGAGAGTTTTTTTCATGAATGGATGTGAATTTTGTCCAGTGATTTTTCTTCATCTATTGTGATAATCATTTGATTTTTATTCTTCGTTTTGTAAATGTGGGGTACCACATAGATTGATTTGCAGACATTGAAGCATCCTTGCATCCCTGAAATAAACGCCACTTGGTCATGGTGTGCCTTTGTATATATTGTTGAATTCAGTTTGCTAATATTTTGTT
>NW_020179461.1:0-247 GCF_003031525.2 Neophocaena asiaeorientalis asiaeorientalis | reverse complement strand
TAGTGAGAGTTCCTCTCTCATATTCCCCTTTTATCAGGAAGAAAACTTTTTCCAAGTAGACTTTCCTTTACTTGTCATTGTTCAGAACTGTTCCTTAACCACTCTCAGTGTTTGAGGTAATCTGGAAAAGAGAATGTCCATGAAATGGGGTGAAGTCACCCCTTAGGGAGGGGCACATTGACAATCTTTAAAGTTCTGTTGTCAACTATATAGAATAAGCATGACCCACTGGTTAAAGAACTTTATT
>NW_020179460.1:0-247 GCF_003031525.2 Neophocaena asiaeorientalis asiaeorientalis | reverse complement strand
GACTGGAGAAGGTTCAACCTCTTTGGTGACCTGTGGAGTTACGGTAAGTGTTAGATCCAGAGGTTTAACAGTGACATTGCACACGTTTGACTGCTGAGCTTCATTTACCTCATGGTGTGCTACTAGTCGAACTACAACCTCCTGATGTGTCTCCAAGAGCTGGGCGAGGGCCTCCTGAGGACTTGAAGTTTCTAGTTCCTCGGGGGCCTTTGAAGGCTGAGATGGAGCCTCCTGCTGAAGTGGTGGT
>NW_020179459.1:0-246 GCF_003031525.2 Neophocaena asiaeorientalis asiaeorientalis | reverse complement strand
GGGCCCCCTGCATTGGGAGCACAGAGTCTTAACCACTGCACTACCAGGGAAGTCCCTCAAATGGCGTTATTTTTATCTTTCTTGTCTCTAAATTCCCGTGACACTTATTACCAATACTGTATGCATTTATTTATTTTTATTTTGGCCACACGGCTTGTGGCATCTCAGTTCCCTGACCAGGGATGGAACCTGGGCCACAGCAGTTAAAGTGCTGAATCCTAACCACTAGGCCACCAGGGAACTCCC
>NW_020179458.1:0-247 GCF_003031525.2 Neophocaena asiaeorientalis asiaeorientalis | reverse complement strand
CACTGACTGCTAGAACACCAAGAGACTTTCATACATATGGCACAGAATATGAGGGAGATAAAGTAGAAAGAAAGAAAGAGTATAAAATAAAATACAGTAAGGTAAAAAAATAAAGTTATTAAAATTAAAAGTATGTTTTATGAAAAAAATCTTAACATCTCTTTAGGAGTATAATAACATTACAATGGTGTGTTAGTTTCTCTTTTTTATCACAAAATCAGTCAGCTATACATATACACATGTTTCC
>NW_020179457.1:0-247 GCF_003031525.2 Neophocaena asiaeorientalis asiaeorientalis | reverse complement strand
GAATCAGGTAGGACGCATTTTCCTTTCTTCCTTCTTTTCTCTCCTTCCAGGCGTAAGTTTTCCAGAGTTTATTTCAGTTAAGAATTGGATGTAAAACTTTTGAGCTTTTTTCTTACCGGATAATATTAACAGATTATTTTGTGGTCATTTTTAAATGGAAATTGCAGGTGTGTCTGTTGTAATGAGTTGTCTGCTGTCATTTCTTAGCCAATAAATGATACCTGAAGATGCCATTGTCTTTGCATTA
>NW_020179456.1:0-247 GCF_003031525.2 Neophocaena asiaeorientalis asiaeorientalis | reverse complement strand
CATATGCAATCAAATGAATGTAGACAGAAACAACCATACCCTTCCTTTTTTTTCTTTGAGATGAAGATGGTATTTAAGGTGATGTCGTAGGCCATTTCTGGGTGGTACTCAATTTCCTGGGTGTCTCCCATGCACACAGGAGCTACACATGTTAGTTAACTTGTTTGTGCAACTATATGAAGGCAGTCAATACCACAAGTGTATACGTAAAATGAATTAAATGGTAAATGTCATGTTTTGTATTTTT
>NW_020179455.1:0-242 GCF_003031525.2 Neophocaena asiaeorientalis asiaeorientalis | reverse complement strand
CGTGCCACAACTACAGACAAGGCTGTGCACTGCAACGAAGGTACCGTGTGCTGCAACTAAGACCCGATGCAGCCAAAAAAAGTAAATAAATAAAAAATAAATCTTTAAAAAAGAAGTAAATAGCTTTTTGTGTATTGATATTTTGTCTTGTTAATTTGTGAATTAGTTGGCTAGCTGAAATTATTATTATTATTATTATTATTTGAGGTACGCGGGCCTCTCACTGTTGTGGCCTCTCCCGT
>NW_020179454.1:0-246 GCF_003031525.2 Neophocaena asiaeorientalis asiaeorientalis | reverse complement strand
AATTAATTAATAAACTCCTACACCCAACATCTTAAAAAAAACGAAGACCCAACACAGCAAAATAATAAAATGAATTAATTAATTTCTTAAGTTCTGGAAGGGAGTCGGGCACCTGTGGGCCACGCCCGGCCATCCCTCTGGTCTCCCACATGAAGCTCGAATCTGCATGTGTGTTCGTGTGCACGTGTGCGTGTGTCGGGACCCGGCCCTGCGGGGATGAGGCCAGGGATGCAGAGCGGGCGGTGC
>NW_020179453.1:0-246 GCF_003031525.2 Neophocaena asiaeorientalis asiaeorientalis | reverse complement strand
GACCCTGCAGCCTAGGGAAAGGAGACCTCAAATACTGTAAACTGGACAAAATGAGAAGACAAAGAAATATCTTACAGGCAAAGGAGCAGGATAAAATCCCACAAGACAAAATATATAAAGAGGAAATAGGCAAACTACCTGAAAAACAATTCAGATAAATGATAGTAAAAATGATCCAAAATCTTGGAAATAACATAGAGAAAAGACAAGAAATGTTTAACATGGACCTAGAAGAACTAAAGAGCA
>NW_020179452.1:0-246 GCF_003031525.2 Neophocaena asiaeorientalis asiaeorientalis | reverse complement strand
TTATCTTTATCATGTACATTATATCCCTAGTACTTATTTATTTTATAAATGAGAATTGGTACCTTTTGACTACCTTCATCTAATTCCCTATCTCTACAGGTGATAACCACAAATCTGATCTCTTTTTCTGAGTTTTTGTTTGTTTCTTTGTTTTTGAAGTATAATTGACCTAAAACACTGTTAGTTTCTAGTAAACAACATAGCAATTTGATATTTCTATACATTTCAAAATGATCACCATGATAA
>NW_020179451.1:0-246 GCF_003031525.2 Neophocaena asiaeorientalis asiaeorientalis | reverse complement strand
TCCCACCCCTTGCAGCTGGTGCGCAGTGGCTTCGTGTTACCAAGCGGTAGGGGTGGAGGTGGTGAGGGCCTTGACCAGCCTGCATCCTAGGACAGAGGGCATGATGCCCAGCTGGTTGGAGCCCTCACCTGGAAGCAGGGAGGAGAGGCAAGGGGGACAGAGCCTGGAACCTGACACCCACCTGCCCTGGACTCTCACAAGAAAAGGACAAAGATATCTTGAGCTTCGGCCCATATTTGGGAGACA
>NW_020179450.1:0-246 GCF_003031525.2 Neophocaena asiaeorientalis asiaeorientalis | reverse complement strand
TTCTAACCAAGTTCCTGACACTGTCCCTAAGAAAGCCCTGTCTCTGTCCCTAAGTGAAGGCCTGAGGCTGTGCCTAACTCAAGCCCTGAAGCGATGCCTACCTGAGGCCTTGACGCCGTGACTACCTCATGCCCTGATCATGCCTTTAACTAAGACCCCGTTGCTGACACAAAAAAAGGCCCTGATGCTACTACTCCTACGTCACGCCCTGACAGTGTCCCCAGCTAAGGGCCTGACGCTAGGCCT
>NW_020179449.1:0-246 GCF_003031525.2 Neophocaena asiaeorientalis asiaeorientalis | reverse complement strand
TTTTCAGTATAGCAGTCATCACACTTGATCTTGTACATGTATTTGAATATAATTACAGAGATAGCCTCTCACATCTTTGGATTCTCACACAGAAGACAGACAAATGTTTGTTGACTTGAATGAGGTAAATACTGCTATTAAATCGACGATGTTCTATTCCGTTTACATAGCAAACTTTAAGTTTAAACTCCATGGAAGAAACGGTGATTTTATATTTCAAATAGTCTCATCTTTACTTTAAAAAGA
>NW_020179448.1:0-246 GCF_003031525.2 Neophocaena asiaeorientalis asiaeorientalis | reverse complement strand
TTTTCAGTATAGCAGTCATCACACTTGATCTTGTACATGTACTGGAATATAATTACAGAGATTGCCTCTCACATCTTTGGATTCTCACATAGAAGACAGACAAATGTTTGTTGACTTGCATGAGGTAAATACTGCTATTAAATTGACTATGTTCTATTCCGTTTACACAGCAAACTTCAAGTTTAAACTCCATGGAAGAAACGGAGATTTTATATTTCAAATAGTCTCATCTTTACTTTAAAAAGA
>NW_020179447.1:0-246 GCF_003031525.2 Neophocaena asiaeorientalis asiaeorientalis | reverse complement strand
TGACCTTAAGTGTTTGCATATGCCTGTCTGTATTCCTGGTGCTTTAGGTGGGTAATTTTTGAGTATGGAGAGTCAAATGCTGCCCTTAGGGTGCTGTGAGGGTCAGATTCTCACATGCAGGTTATTTAACATGTTGCTGGGAATGGTAGCCCCCTTAAATCCAACTTGCATCATGATCACTTTTAGTGTATGTTCTAGAACTCAACATGAAGTAGTTCCAAGGGCACAGAGCCCAATTGTTTAGGA
>NW_020179446.1:0-246 GCF_003031525.2 Neophocaena asiaeorientalis asiaeorientalis | reverse complement strand
TTTGCTTTTGTTACCATTGCTTTTGGTGTCAAATCCAAAAATATCTTTGCCAAGGCCAATGCCAAAGAGCTCACTTCCTATCTTCTCCTCTAGTAGTTTTATGATTTCAGGCCTTGCATTTCAAGTCTTTAATTCATTTTGAGTTAGTTTTTGTGTATGATGTAAGATAAGGGTCAGTTTTACCAACACCATTTATTGCCCTTTCCCCATTGTGTATTCTTGGCTCCTTTATCATAAATTAATTGA
>NW_020179445.1:0-246 GCF_003031525.2 Neophocaena asiaeorientalis asiaeorientalis | reverse complement strand
CAGGGATATTAACTGAGGACAAGCTTGTGAATTGGGTGTGGTTTGGGCCTTTGGTGATGGCAAAATACTAATACCCTGGCGCTTCTGGGCCCAGCTGTGGAAGCGGGCGGAGCCATGAAGCAGTGCGTTGGAACGACAGTTGTATGCAGTCTGCAGTGTCTTACAACAGGTGGAAGCCGTTACAGAAGGCTTCCATGATGCGTAGAGCAACGCAAAGGACCACTCTTCAGGACCTAGAACAGCTGT
>NW_020179444.1:0-246 GCF_003031525.2 Neophocaena asiaeorientalis asiaeorientalis | reverse complement strand
GAATATAGCAAATATTTTATAATAACTATAAATGGAGTATAGCCTTTAAAGTTGTGAATCACAATTTTGTACACTTATAACTTATATAATATTATGCAACTATACTTCAGTAAAAAAGAAATCATTTCCAAATCAAATTTCATGAATTGTTTACCCTTTATTTTCTTCTAAGAGTTTCATAGTTTTAGTTCTAACTTTTACAAATATATATTTATTTATTTATTTATTTTTGGCTGCGTTGGATCT
>NW_020179443.1:0-246 GCF_003031525.2 Neophocaena asiaeorientalis asiaeorientalis | reverse complement strand
GTTGGATGCCTTACAAACGCTGCACGTTCCTTCACCACAACCTGGCCTTGCACCCCAGTTTGGTTCACTAACGATGGGCTGGGAGAGCTCGCCAGGTAGCCATGTCTTTTCTCACCTGTCAAACAGGTGGGACAGAGCCCATGTAATCATCTGCCAATTTGTAGAGACGCTCTCCTCTCTTCCAGCCCCTTATACAGGTGAACCTTGAATTGCATGGGTCCACTTAAAGGTGGATTTTATTCAATA
>NW_020179442.1:0-246 GCF_003031525.2 Neophocaena asiaeorientalis asiaeorientalis | reverse complement strand
GTACACGTACAGATGGAATATTAGCCAAGGAAAAAAATGACGCAATGCCATTTGCAACACTGTAGATGAGTCTAGAAGTAATCACGCAACTTGTTGTATGTCAGAAAGTGAAAGACACATATCTTATGATATCACTTATAGGTGATACCTAAAAGTTGACACCAGTGAAGATATTTCCACAGAGAAAGGCAGTCACAGATTTATTAAACTTATGGTTCACCAATGGAAAGGTGTGAGGATTGGATA
>NW_020179441.1:0-246 GCF_003031525.2 Neophocaena asiaeorientalis asiaeorientalis | reverse complement strand
GGAAAGGGATCGGGCCCGGGCCGCTTGCACCGGCACCGGGGCCCGGTCTGGGCTCCAGCCTCCGTGAAGCCAACCGCCGCCCGTGACGTGATCACTCGGCGCCCCACCTCACCCCCGAGAAGCAGCAGTGCCAGCCCAGCCCGACGTGGGGGCCGGCGGTGGGGAGACCCCTTTGAGGGAGAGCCAGGCCTCGTGGGCTTTTTGCCTCCTGTGCTCTGAGTGGAGCCCGTGATAGCCGTTCCCCCC
>NW_020179440.1:0-246 GCF_003031525.2 Neophocaena asiaeorientalis asiaeorientalis | reverse complement strand
AATATTTTCTCCCATTCAGCAGGTTGTCTTTTCATTTTGTCAATAGTTTCCTTTGTTGTGCAAATGCTTTTAAATTTAATTAGTTACCATTTGTTTATTTTTACTTTTATATCTTTTGCTGTCGAAAATGAATCCAAAAAATATTGCTATAATTTATATCAGAGTGTTCTGCCTATGTTTTCCTCTAGCATTTTAATGGTATCCAGTCTTACATTTAGGTCTTTAATTCATTTTGAATTTATTTTT
>NW_020179439.1:0-245 GCF_003031525.2 Neophocaena asiaeorientalis asiaeorientalis | reverse complement strand
TGTGACTTTAGCTCATTAGAAAGCTTCTTATTTTCATATGTATAAATGATGATGCTTTCAAGACTACTTTAAGTATGGCTTTGGCACGTATGCAGTTCAGAAATTAAATTCACCCCAACAATACCAGTGAGCAGGATATTTGACTGTATTCTTGTTTAGGGATTATGGTTTTTTCTGTTGTTTCTTTTTTTGTGTGGTACACGGCCACTATTGTGGCCTCTCCCGTTGTGGAGCACAGGCTCCGG
>NW_020179438.1:0-246 GCF_003031525.2 Neophocaena asiaeorientalis asiaeorientalis | reverse complement strand
TGCAGATTGGAACGAAGGTCCCTTTTGGGTTCCTGTCCCAGGTTGGGGGCCACGGGCATGGCCAGGGAAGGAGCAGGGAGGGAACACCCAGGCTTCTTCTAGGGCTCTCGGGCCACAGGCTGCACACAGGCTGGACAGTCCCCTGGAGCAGGGACCGTGGTGGTTCAGAGGACAAATGGCGGGGAGGGGGGCAGGAAGCAGGGCTTTAACCCTGGGGCGGGGCCGGCAGGGGAGGATGCCAGGGAG
>NW_020179437.1:0-246 GCF_003031525.2 Neophocaena asiaeorientalis asiaeorientalis | reverse complement strand
CCCGCGTGCCTAGAACCCGTGCTCCACAACAAGGGAAGCCATCGCGATGAGAAGCCCACGCATGGCAACGAAGAGCAACCCCTGCTTGCCGCAAATAGAGAAAGCCGGCGCGCAGCAACAAGACCCAACGGAGCCAAAAATTAATTAATTAATTAATTTAGAAAAAAATTGTCAATCTCACACATTTAAAATCCACATAATAGTCAATATAAGGAAGACTCTTGTGAAGATTTCTTAAATTAAGGG
>NW_020179436.1:0-246 GCF_003031525.2 Neophocaena asiaeorientalis asiaeorientalis | reverse complement strand
GCACAGAGAAGGCACTCAGGTGATTTGATTTATTAAATGGATTGGATGAAAATCGTGTCATTCTGGTCTGTTTTCAAATGATGCCTCCTCAGAGAGGTCTTTTCTCATCACCTATGTCTATCCACCAATATCCATTCTTCTATTTTTTTCTATGAAAAAAACTCCAGTAGCATGTAGCTACTGGGAATACAGAAAACATTTCCTCAGCCTCTCTTGTGGCTACGTGGCTATGTGACTAAGATCTGG
>NW_020179435.1:0-246 GCF_003031525.2 Neophocaena asiaeorientalis asiaeorientalis | reverse complement strand
CATCATATCTGCTGACTCTCTCACTCCTTCCAGAAGTTGCTGAAGCATCACCTTCTATGTGAGACCTAGCCTGATTACTCTAAGTTAAGTGTTAGCTCCTTTCCCACGTACAACTTATTCCCCTCACTAGAGGTACTTTCTTATTTATAGAACATAGGCCATCTTAACATGCATATTATGTAATTTGTTTTTAAATTGTATTTTATTATTATTGTTCAGTATCTGTATCCTCCTTTGGATAAGTTG
>NW_020179434.1:0-239 GCF_003031525.2 Neophocaena asiaeorientalis asiaeorientalis | reverse complement strand
TTGAGTATAAGACTAATATACACAAAATAATTGTAACAAATAGAGAGTACCATTTTCATTCGGAATATACCATTTACAGAAGCAAAAATTATAACGTTCTATAAAATCAACTATGAATCGGATTCCATTGGCAACTCTTCTGACATACATGAACACTCATGAGCTTTCCTGTTCTTTAGTGATCAAAAAGCTAAAAACATGAAACCAGTGTGTGTGTGTGTGTGTGTGTGTGTGTGTGT
>NW_020179433.1:0-246 GCF_003031525.2 Neophocaena asiaeorientalis asiaeorientalis | reverse complement strand
GCTCAGTAATATCCATGGGAATGGAGAAGTCTCAAAGAAAGTACTACCCAAGTGGTGGTAGTACTTAACTGCCAATAACCAAGAGGCACCGTTAGCATAAGGATGGCGAATTTGGAGGTGCAGCCAAGGGGTTTGATTCACAGGGGGCTGTGGAGGTGGTTAGTAGAGAATAGCTGCTAGGGGTAGAAGAGAGAAGCAGCCAAAAAGGAAGAATGCAGGCAGCTGAGGGTGGTTGGTTCACAGACT
>NW_020179432.1:0-246 GCF_003031525.2 Neophocaena asiaeorientalis asiaeorientalis | reverse complement strand
TTTTTTATTGGAGTAATATTCCATTGTGTACATGGACCACTGCTTCTTTGTGCATTCCTCTCTTGATGGATATTTTCGTTGCTTCCAAATGGTAGCTGTGGTAAATATTGCTGGAGTGCCGGAATGCCAACCTGTGTCTCTTTGATTCTCATCCTCTCAGGCGATAGGCCCATCAGTGGGTATGCTTGACTGAATGGTAGCTAGTATTTACCTTTTCAAGGCACCTCCTTTGTGTTTTCATTACTG
>NW_020179431.1:0-246 GCF_003031525.2 Neophocaena asiaeorientalis asiaeorientalis | reverse complement strand
GTCCAGTTGTTCCAGCACTATCTGTTGGGAAGACTACCTTTTTCCATGGTATTGCCTTTGCTCCTTTGTCAAAGATCAGTGGGTCTATATTTGCGTGGGTCTGTTTCTGGGCTCTCTGATTCATTGATCTCTTTGTCTGCTCTTTCACCAATACCACACTATCTTGGTTACTGTAGCATTATAGTAAGTCTTTTTTTAAATTAACTTTTATTGGAGTGTAGTTGCTTTACAATGTTGTGTTAGTTT
>NW_020179430.1:0-246 GCF_003031525.2 Neophocaena asiaeorientalis asiaeorientalis | reverse complement strand
AGTTGCTTTCTTCTTACATGCATTGCAGCAATTTTCATGTCCACCTCAAACATCTTGCTGTTTATTGCTTGCCTATAAAGACTGAATATCGTAGGTGAGACCAACACTGAGATTTTCAGAGTTTTCTGTTTTTTTAAAACACTAACCCAATCACCCACGTTGTGCGAAATTCTTCCTTGTCAGGATTTTCTTTGGGTGCTGGAAGTGACTGGGGATTCACATGAGCCAGTGTAATAAATTCATTCT
>NW_020179429.1:0-246 GCF_003031525.2 Neophocaena asiaeorientalis asiaeorientalis | reverse complement strand
CGTAAAATGTTCAACATTATCAGTCCTTAAGGACATTGCCAGTAAGGCCGGAATAAGATACCTTTACATACCTACTAACTAGAAGGGCTAAAATTAGATTGATGGACCTTACCAAGTCTTAGTATTTTCTCTTTACCATCTTTTTCTCACCTTTTGGATATATAGTAATGTGTATATGTTACTCCCAAATTCCTGATTTTCCCTCCCCCCTACCTTTCCCCTTTGGTAACCATAAGCTTGTTTTCT
>NW_020179428.1:0-246 GCF_003031525.2 Neophocaena asiaeorientalis asiaeorientalis | reverse complement strand
CAAACAGACACACACACATACAGCTCACTCTCTGTCAATGCGAATACTATACGAGCACAGACACTCACACACACACACACATGGCCATGACTCATTCACAATCTGTAGCAGCACACACAAACACATGCCTCAGTTACTAAATGCCAGAGTCGACATGCAGACACATGCCCAGTCACAAAGACACACCTCGCTGTGACTCAATACGTAGCCTATACAAACACACACGTATGCATGCAGACAAGTCAT
>NW_020179427.1:0-246 GCF_003031525.2 Neophocaena asiaeorientalis asiaeorientalis | reverse complement strand
TCTTGAGTACCCTCCATCTAACCTCCTTGCTAAGTTAATCATACTCTCCAATCTTTCTGTAAAACAGATGGACAGACAACAAAAGCACACAGAACAGACATCAGGCTACGCCCCAGCACACGCCACCAATCTGATATTGGTTTACCAAGAGTCACCTGGGTTTGCATCCAAATGTATTTATGCCAACTGTACTTACTAGCAAAACGACATAATTTAAATATTTTTGGAATCCAATAAAATATGAAT
>NW_020179426.1:0-246 GCF_003031525.2 Neophocaena asiaeorientalis asiaeorientalis | reverse complement strand
ACCAGGAGATGAAAAATGAGGTGCGTTTTAGAAACCTTTCCGGAACACATGGTGCACCATCCTCTGCATTCCCCATGCATCTTTTAGCTGTAGGAAGATTCCCTTAAACCTGGAGATTTGGGACCCATGGAATGGTTAGCACGCAGAATTCCTTTAAAGGGTCTGCCTTTGCTCACCCAACCTCACCAATCCTGTCAGATCCAAGAGTGTCCAGCCTTATGTCTCATCCAGCTGTGGGTGTAGATG
>NW_020179425.1:0-245 GCF_003031525.2 Neophocaena asiaeorientalis asiaeorientalis | reverse complement strand
GTCCTCACCGTGGCTCCGGACGAGTCCTGAAAACCCACGCTCAGACGAACAGACGCCGCGGCTCCCGCTCGGGCTCCTCGCGCGGGCTCCTCGCTTCCGAATCGGAAATCCGGGGGAGCCGCATCCGGCGCTGCGTGGGGTATCCGAGGGCTGACGGTAGGGGCGGGACTCTGTGGGGACGCCCACTGTTCGGGGTTCAGCGGCCCCTGCGTCCTGCCGGTGCCGTCTATCAGAGCCCGGGACCC
>NW_020179424.1:0-243 GCF_003031525.2 Neophocaena asiaeorientalis asiaeorientalis | reverse complement strand
GACTCTCAACCACTGCGCCACCAGGGAAGCCCAAGAGGCACATCTTAACGGTAAGTTCTACACTCTATTCTCACCAACCAGAAAATATATACTTTATTCAACTATATACAGAGCACTCACCAAAATAGGCCATATGCTGGGCCAAAATCAAGGTTCAACAAATTTCAAACGATTGAAATCATGCAGAACATGTATTTATTTTAAACAGCTTTATTGGAGTATAACTGCTTTACAATGGTGTGT
>NW_020179423.1:0-245 GCF_003031525.2 Neophocaena asiaeorientalis asiaeorientalis | reverse complement strand
GGGTGGTGACCCCAGTCCCCTCGGGGTCCGTGCATCCCCTTTGGGAGGGATGGATGGAGTCGAGGGGGCTGCCGCCCTTCTGGCCTCCCTGAGGCCCTCCAGAGCCTTTGGCGGGGAGGATGTTGGGCAGGAGGCCACCCAGGCCGCAGTGGAAGAAGACTGGTATATAGAGCTGGTGGAGGAGGAAGAGGAAGAAGAAGAGACGGAGGAGGAGGAGGAAGAGTTTGAATTAGACATCGAGGACC
>NW_020179422.1:0-245 GCF_003031525.2 Neophocaena asiaeorientalis asiaeorientalis | reverse complement strand
GTTGATTGTGGAGATTTAATCCACTGCTCCTGAGGCTGCACGGAGAAATTACCCGTTCTCTTCTTTGTTCACATAGCTGGGTTTCAGCTTTAGATTTGGCCCTGCTTTGGCATGCAGGTTGCCCTTTGGCGTGTGTTCTTCACCCAGACAGGAGGGGGCTAAAGCAGCAGCTGATTAGGGGTCTACAGCTCACTCAGGCTGGGCAGAGGGAGGGGTATGGAATGCGGGGTGAGCCTGTGGTGGCA
>NW_020179421.1:0-245 GCF_003031525.2 Neophocaena asiaeorientalis asiaeorientalis | reverse complement strand
TGTATCAAGTATCTTTTCTGACAACAATGTTATGAGACTAGGTATCTATTACAGGAAAAAATTGTAAAAAATAGAAACACAGGGAGGCTAAATAATGCACTACTAAATAACAAAGATATTACTGAAGAAATCAAAAACCTAGAAACAAATGACATGAAAACACGATGACCAAAAACCTATGGGACGCAACAAAAGCATTTGTAGGAGAGAATTTTATAGCAATAAAATCCTACCTTAAGAAACAA
>NW_020179420.1:0-244 GCF_003031525.2 Neophocaena asiaeorientalis asiaeorientalis | reverse complement strand
GCTATCTCCAGGTAGATAGTGTCAAAATTGAGTTGAATTGTTGGACACTCAGAGGGTGTCACAGAATTGCTTGACATGGAAAAAAATCCCACACATCTGGTGTCGGAAGCATTGTCAGTGTGATAGTAGTGTCAGAGTAAAGAAGAAACACATGGGAGGAAGAGTTTTCCCTATACAGAGCTTTCCAATAAAAATACTACAAGTGAGGCTTCCCTGGTGGCGCAGTGGTTGGGAGTCCGCCTGC
>NW_020179419.1:0-243 GCF_003031525.2 Neophocaena asiaeorientalis asiaeorientalis | reverse complement strand
CCGTGAGCCATGGCCGCTGAGCCTGCGCGTCCGGAAGCTGTACTCCGCAACAGGACAGGCCACAACTATGAGAGGCCCGTGTGCCACAAAAAAAATAAATAAATAAATAAATTGAATCAGTAATCAAAAATCTCCCAGCAAACAAATGTCCAGGACCTGATGGCAACACAGGTGAACTCTACCAAAGATTTACAGAAGACCTAAAACCTATCCTTCTCAAACTACTCCAAATAACTGAAGAAG
>NW_020179418.1:0-245 GCF_003031525.2 Neophocaena asiaeorientalis asiaeorientalis | reverse complement strand
GATCATGAAAATGATGGCTTTATTTTTCTTGCTGATGAAGCGGCACAGAACCCACAAGGCTGCACTGTTGGCCAGTAGACCAGGGATGAATATGAGGATGTAGGTGGTGGCATAGAGGGAGTATTGAAATGTCAAATTAGTGACATTGCAGTGAGTCTCAGCATTGCTGGTACTGTTGCTGCCCATCTTGAATATTTCAGTATATTCATCAAGGTAAGCCGTGAAGTTATGATCCCTGCCCAAAA
>NW_020179417.1:0-245 GCF_003031525.2 Neophocaena asiaeorientalis asiaeorientalis | reverse complement strand
GATTCTTGATTGAAATAATTCAGCCCTTGGAACCAGAATCAGGAAATTAGAAAAACAGACAAGACATTTTTCTTCTCTCAGGCTAGGACTCCCAATGGTAGGAATATCTACCCCCAAACTAGGTCACTAGACTGGAAATTAAAAATATACAAAGAAGCAGAACAAGTGATGGCAATGGTAAAGATAAATAGAAACAGATAGTTCGACACCATCCAGTTGTACTCATGGGCAACATCTAGTGTATG
>NW_020179416.1:0-245 GCF_003031525.2 Neophocaena asiaeorientalis asiaeorientalis | reverse complement strand
TGTTTTCTCTAGCCTTGGAGGTTGGGGGCAAACTCTTAGTCGTGGCTTTGCAGTGACCATATGATTCAGTAGTAAAGATTTAAGCCTACTCTGGTTCAGACATGCTGGGCTCATGAAGCCTTGGTTTGGGGGAAATGGCATATATACTTTAAAAAAGAACATTTAATGTTACTATGTTTCATATCTGGAAAACAAGAGGGAAAGTCTTTTCAAAACACAAACTACAGGAAGTGAAGCTTAGTAAA
>NW_020179415.1:0-245 GCF_003031525.2 Neophocaena asiaeorientalis asiaeorientalis | reverse complement strand
TTTGTTCCACTGTCAGTAGTTCATTCCTCTTTACTGCTGAGTAGTATTCTAGTTGTGTGGATACACATTTTGTGTACACATTTGTCGTGTGATGAACATTTGAGTTTTTTCTGGTTCTTTGGCTGTTATGAACAAAGCCTCTGAAAGCACTCACATGTGTGTGTGAACATATGTTTTATGTGAGCATATGTTTTCATTTCTTTCGGGTAAAATACCTAAGGGTGGGATTGCTTCATCATATGCTA
>NW_020179414.1:0-245 GCF_003031525.2 Neophocaena asiaeorientalis asiaeorientalis | reverse complement strand
GAGTCTTAACCACGGGAGTGCCAGGGAAGTCCCCAGGAATTGGTAAATTTTATACAGCACTGAAACTACTCAACTGTACACTTAAAAGTGCTTCAGGTCGTCAATGGAATGCTGTGTGTTTTTCACTATAGTAAAAAAAGTAGAAGGGTTAGAACTTTTTTTGTTACAATGAAATATGCCTTTTGGGACAATTTCTGTTGCTTTTAAGGATTTTAGAAAACCATTTCTGTATGGAGTAGGAGTTA
>NW_020179413.1:0-245 GCF_003031525.2 Neophocaena asiaeorientalis asiaeorientalis | reverse complement strand
TGTTACATGTCAGTTACAGCTCAAAAATGTAAAACCCCTTAATGACTGTAAAAAAAAACAAAAAAATTTAATACTGATATGCCTTCAATCACACATAAAGTTATAATCATATTAAAATGGTGTTATTTTATGTATGAGAGTCAAATACATGAATCCTTAGTAATCAGGGGAAAGACAGTATTTCCTTTCACTCATTAAGTACTTTATAGAGATATTGAATCTGGCTCTTTGGTCAGATTTTTTTT
>NW_020179412.1:0-245 GCF_003031525.2 Neophocaena asiaeorientalis asiaeorientalis | reverse complement strand
TATATTTAATATATATATACCATATCATATGTATATATAATATATCTACCACATTATATATATACCACATTTCTTAATCCCAACGTCTGTTGATAGGCACTTGGGCTGTTTCCAGTCTTGGCTATTTTAAATAGTGCTGTTATGAACACTGGGGGTCATGTAACTTTTAAAAGTAGTGTTTTCATTTTTTCAAAGTATGTACACAGCAGTGGAATTGTTGGATCATATGGTAGTTCTATTTTTAG
>NW_020179411.1:0-245 GCF_003031525.2 Neophocaena asiaeorientalis asiaeorientalis | reverse complement strand
TACTGGCAACTAATTGCCTCTTCATGTAAGTGACATATATCCATATTTCATCTAAACAAAGCAAGTCACAGGGCAAACTCCAACTTTAAAGGGAGAAGGGAAGTGAAATTTTCCTATTTGCACAAAGTAGAGAAAATGAATATTGGCAAATAATAATTTCTAGCACACTCAACTTTCCCATTGGACTATAAGAGCATGTTTTGTTCACCTTGGTATCCACTAGTATATCGACTGGCATGTAGTAG
>NW_020179410.1:0-245 GCF_003031525.2 Neophocaena asiaeorientalis asiaeorientalis | reverse complement strand
CCAGAAGGGAGTGGCACGATATATTTAAAGTGATGAAAGGGCAGGACTTACAATCAAGAATACTCTACACAGCAAGGCTTTCATTCAAATTTGACAGAGAAATCAATAGATTTACAGATAAACAAAAGCTAAGAGAATTGAGCACTATCAGACCACCTTTGCAACAAATGCTAAAGGAACTTCTTTAAGTGGAAAAGAAAAGAACACTACTAGAAACAAGAAAATTATGAATGGAAAAGCTCACT
>NW_020179409.1:0-245 GCF_003031525.2 Neophocaena asiaeorientalis asiaeorientalis | reverse complement strand
CTGCAGCAGCAGCCTTAGCATTTCGTGCCTGTCTCTGGTGTGCATGCTGATAGCCGCATCTCATGCCCATCTCTGTCTCTGGAGCTCGTTTAGGCTGCGCTCTGAATCCCCTCTCCTCGCGCACCCTGTAACGATGGTCCCTTGACTCTTAAGCAGTTCCAGACTTTTTCCCGGATTCTCTCCCGGCTAGCTGTGGCACACTAACCCCCTTCAGGCTGCGTTCACGCAGCCAACCCCAGTCCTCT
>NW_020179408.1:0-245 GCF_003031525.2 Neophocaena asiaeorientalis asiaeorientalis | reverse complement strand
TCTCCTGTGCATGCTCAGGTGACAGGACACTGCCTACATGACGTCTGGGAGTGGGCATGGGCTGCTGCCACTGCTAAGTGATCCAGGGGCAAGCTCTACCTGCTTCCATAATCACAAACTGTGAGTGCATATGCGTTGCTGCTGCTGAAAGATTTGGGAGTGCATACCAATGACTACTGTCACTGAGAGTTCTGGGAGCAGACTCCAGCTGACACATCTTCACATCTCTTATCAAAGGGATAATG
>NW_020179407.1:0-245 GCF_003031525.2 Neophocaena asiaeorientalis asiaeorientalis | reverse complement strand
GTCCTTGGAGCAATGGGAAGCCATTTAAAAGTACTAAGCAAAAGAGTGACAGGGTAATTTGTCTTTTTAAAAGATCTTTGGCTGATGTGTGGAGAATGGATTGCAATGGATCCGTAAGAGTAGAAGCAGAAAAAGCAGGGGTCTCAAGAAGTGGGCCAGGTGGATGATGATGGTGTCAATTAGTGGCTGTAGCCAGACCACTTCCTGCCAACAACAGGAAGTCAGGATGGTCGGTTTTGCAGATG
>NW_020179406.1:0-245 GCF_003031525.2 Neophocaena asiaeorientalis asiaeorientalis | reverse complement strand
GTCCAGTGGTTAAGACTCCACGTTTCCACTGCAGGGGGCACGGTTCGATCCCTGGTGGGGGAACTAAGATCCCGCACGCCGCACAGTGTGGCCAAGAAAATAAAAATAAAATAAGATAGACCCATTTGTCCACAAAAAATATTTGTATATGAATTTCATAGCAGTATTATTCATAATAGCCACAAAGTAGAAACAACCTAACTTTGCATCAACTGATGAGTGGATAAATAAAATATTTTACGTCT
>NW_020179405.1:0-245 GCF_003031525.2 Neophocaena asiaeorientalis asiaeorientalis | reverse complement strand
CTGTTGGCCATCTGCATTTCCTCTTTGGAAAACTGTCTATTGAGTTCCGCCTCTTTTTAAACCAGGTTGTTTGTTTTTTTGATGTTGAGTTGTATGCGCTGGTTATATGTGTTGGATATTAATTCCTTATTGGTCATATCACTTGCAGATATCTTCTCCCGTTCAATAGGTTGTCTTTTTGTTTTGTCATTTTGTCGATGGTTCCCTTTGCTGTGCAAAAGATTTTAAGTTTAATTAGGTCCCAT
>NW_020179404.1:0-245 GCF_003031525.2 Neophocaena asiaeorientalis asiaeorientalis | reverse complement strand
CGGACTCTCAACCACTGCACCACCAGGGAAGCCCTTTTTGCCCATTTTCTAACTGGGTTGTTTGTTTCTTCAATGTTGAATTTTGAGAGTTCTTATTATGTTATAGATATGAGTCTTTTGTCAAATAAGGGGTTTGTGAATATTTTCTCTCAGTCTGAAGCTTGTCATTTCATCCTCTTAAGAGTGTCTTTTGTAGAGCCACAATTTTTAATTTTGATGAAGTCAAATTTATCTATTTTTTCTTT
>NW_020179403.1:0-245 GCF_003031525.2 Neophocaena asiaeorientalis asiaeorientalis | reverse complement strand
AGCTTGTGCTTCCTTATTTATTTTCATTTTGGATGATCTCTTCACTGGTGGAAGTGCCTGGTAAAATCCACTATTATGATTGTGTTACTGTCAGTTTCCCCTCTTATTTCTGTTAACATTTGCCTTATATTTTGAGCAGCTCCTATGTTTGGTGCATAAATATTTCCAATTGTTTTATCTTGTTCTTGGATTGCTCCCTTGATATTTATGTAGTGTCCTTCTCTGTCTCTTGTAATAGTCTTTAT
>NW_020179402.1:0-245 GCF_003031525.2 Neophocaena asiaeorientalis asiaeorientalis | reverse complement strand
GTTGAATAGAAGTGATGAAAGTGGGCCTCCTTGCTTTGTTCCTGATCTTAGAGGAAATGCTTTTTTCTTTCACCATTGAGTATGATGCTTGTGGGGAGTTTTTCATAAATGACTTTTATTATGTTGAGGTAATTTCCTTCTATTTCCAGTTTTTTGAATGTTTTTATCATGAAATTTTGTCAGATGCTTTTCTGCATCAATTTGAAATTTGTCAAATGGTTTTTCTGTATCACTTGAGATGATCA
>NW_020179401.1:0-245 GCF_003031525.2 Neophocaena asiaeorientalis asiaeorientalis | reverse complement strand
ATGATCATCTCTTCCCTGTACCTATGTCTCCTCCACTAAACTGCTAATTCCTAATACTGGCTGCTTACAGTAAGCATTTGTGAGGCTAATTAAAATTTCAGATACAGAGGCTCTGCCTAGACTTAATGTAAAAGAATCTCCCAGGGAAAGGCCGAGTTGTTTTTACTTCTAACAAAGTGATTCTGATGTATGGTAAAGTTGGATATCTGTAACATTAGATATAGTTCCTGAAAAGCAGGAATAAT
>NW_020179400.1:0-245 GCF_003031525.2 Neophocaena asiaeorientalis asiaeorientalis | reverse complement strand
ATACCTCATTGTGGTTTTGATTTGCATTTCTCTAGTAATTACCGATGTTGAACACATTTTCATGTGCCTGTTGGCCATCTGTGTGTCTTCTTTGAAGAAATGTCTGCTTAGGTCTTCTCATTTTTTGATCGGGTTTTTCCAATACTGAGTTGTATGAGCTGTTTGTATACTTTGGATATTAACCACTTGTCCGTCGCATTGTTGGCAAATATTTTCTCCCATTCCATAGGTTTTCTTTTCATTTT
>NW_020179399.1:0-245 GCF_003031525.2 Neophocaena asiaeorientalis asiaeorientalis | reverse complement strand
CATTTAATGTCCCAAAGCTGGTGTCGAGAAAGATCGTGGAGCCTGGCTCCAGTGGCCTGGGCTTCTAGTTCTGGTTCTGCCTCTGACCAGTTGTGACATGCCAGCTCTTCTTAATTCCCCTCTGGATTTCATTCTCTCCATCTTTTTAATGTAGGCTATGCAGCAAGCATGGGATGACTCATGCCAGGTGTTAGTACCTGGGGTAGTTAAAATGTTAAGGCTTAAGAAGAGAGGAGGCTTACCTG
>NW_020179398.1:0-245 GCF_003031525.2 Neophocaena asiaeorientalis asiaeorientalis | reverse complement strand
GGATTGACATATATACACTAATATGTTTAAAATAGATAACTGATAAGAATCTGCTGTATAAAAAAATTAAATTATAAAAAACAGCCCAGAACATGAAAAAAATGTAAATCTATTAAATGCTCCAACCAAAAGACATGGACTGACTGAATAGATACCAAAAAATGACCTGTATATGCTGCCTACAGGAGATCCGCTTCAGATCTAGACACATACAGACTGAAAGTGAGGGGATGGGAAAATGTATT
>NW_020179397.1:0-245 GCF_003031525.2 Neophocaena asiaeorientalis asiaeorientalis | reverse complement strand
CAATTTGTCACTTCTTGCTTACCAGGTCCAATTCATATCATATCATCAATAGAGTGGATTAATGTGTTCATCTATGGGATGTCTACCATGAAGGTCCATTTGTACTATACAGAGTAAATATGTCCATGGGGGCACTATCATAAACCTAAACTACCGATGTCAGATGAATGCAAAATACTCCTGCTTCTCCTTCTCAATAGGGATTGGAAGGAATGTATTTGCAAATCAATAGCAACATGCCATGT
>NW_020179396.1:0-245 GCF_003031525.2 Neophocaena asiaeorientalis asiaeorientalis | reverse complement strand
TCCTTCATAGCCTCTAATATCAAATTCACATTAAAATGTTCCGAATTAAAAAGATAATAATACAAAGTTGGTACTTCCATATTATTCGTGTTTTCACTGCGAACAAGAAAGGGAAAAAACAAAAAGTACACATGGAATAAAATGGAATTAAGATGTTAAAAAAAAAGTGGTGTAAAAGAAGACACAGGGTGTTTGCCCTTTCCTTGATGACCATATTTTAAGGACACTTGAGGTGTTTGAAATGT
>NW_020179395.1:0-245 GCF_003031525.2 Neophocaena asiaeorientalis asiaeorientalis | reverse complement strand
GATACTCTGTTGTGTGATGCTTATTCCTTCATGCTTTCCCTCCGGGTTTATTGACGAATAATTGACAAATGACAGTGTACATATTTACTGTGTATAATGTGATGACTTGACGTGTCTGTACTTTATGCAGTGATTACCAACGTCGGTCACTTAGCACATAGATCACTTCATAGGTCAAAATGAAATGTGTGTATGTCTCTGGTTTGTGTGTGTGTCTGTGTGTGAGTGTGTGTGTGTGTGTGTGT
>NW_020179394.1:0-245 GCF_003031525.2 Neophocaena asiaeorientalis asiaeorientalis | reverse complement strand
GCATCTAAGACATTAATCACAATTTAGCAACTTCATGGCTTCATGCAGAGTAAACATACACCCTTTTAAAAATCTTATATTTTTAAAAAATATTTATTTATTTGGTCACACCACATCTCAGTTGCAGCAGGCTGACTCCTTAGTTGTGGCTTGTGGGCTCCTTATACTGATACAATTGCAAATCTATTCCTCATGTTGGGAGCACCATACCAATTCCACATGAATGGATACACATTGAAGTTGAC
>NW_020179393.1:0-245 GCF_003031525.2 Neophocaena asiaeorientalis asiaeorientalis | reverse complement strand
GTGAGTGTATGAGGAAACAGGAACTCTCCATGTATGTGGTGGGAGACTGCGATTTGGTATTACCTACCAAAATTACAATTGCACACAAATATTTCACTTCACTTAGAAATTCCACTTCAAGGAACTTATCCTCTAGATATACTTACACATGTGAAATTGAAATAGCAAACACCTGCATACAACCTAGCTATCCATCAATAGGGGATTGGTTAAATAAATTATGGTACAGTCTTCAATGGATGATT
>NW_020179392.1:0-245 GCF_003031525.2 Neophocaena asiaeorientalis asiaeorientalis | reverse complement strand
CAATTTTTTGGCAGAGATCCTGATCATTTGATTCTCCCCTATACCAAAGAAGAACTTAATTGGTTACTGCAAACTGATGATAAATGGCTTGTTTCCTTATCCTCCTTTCAGGGTAATATTGATAATCATTATCCTCCTGATAAGCTCCTTCAGTTTGCTAGAAAACATCTCTTTATATTTCCCAAAATTACTTCTGCTGTTCCTTTGGTAGATGCTGCCTTAGTATTTACTGATGGATCATCATC
>NW_020179391.1:0-243 GCF_003031525.2 Neophocaena asiaeorientalis asiaeorientalis | reverse complement strand
CCCAACCACTGCGCCACCAGGGAAGCCCAGGATTGTTTTTTAAAAAAATTTTTTTGCAGAAATTATATTTCACTGTAGGTGATTACCAGGTAGTGGGTATAATTCCCTGTGCTGTACGTTATATTCTTGTTTCTTATCTATTTTAATAGTAGTTTAATAGCAGCTTGTATCCATTGATCTCATACCCCTAATTTGTCTCTTCCCCCTACTCTGTCACCTTTGGTAACCACCAATTTGTTTTCT
>NW_020179390.1:0-244 GCF_003031525.2 Neophocaena asiaeorientalis asiaeorientalis | reverse complement strand
TATGATTTCTTTCCTTCTACTGACTTTGGGTTTTCTCTGTTGTTCTTTCTCTAGTTGTTTTAAGTGTAGGGTTAGATTTTCATTTGAGATTTTTCTTGGTTTTTGAGGTGAGATTATATTGCTATAAACTTCCCTCTTAGAACTGCATTTGCTGAATCCCATAGGTGTTTGGTCGTCATGTTTTCATTGTCGTTTGTTTCTACGTATTTTTTTTATTTCTTCTTTGATTTCTTCAGTGATCTCT
>NW_020179389.1:0-244 GCF_003031525.2 Neophocaena asiaeorientalis asiaeorientalis | reverse complement strand
GCAGGCGGATTTTTAACCACTGCACCACCAGGGAAGCCCTCTATTGATTTTTACTCTCTATTTTACTTATTTCTTTTCTAATCTTTATGATTTTTAAAAAAATTTTTACTAACTGAGCTTTGTTCTTCTTTTTCCAGCTCCTCTGGGTGGAAGGTTAAGTTGTACAGTTCAGATTTTTCTTGTTTCCTATGATAAGTTTGTATCACTGTAAACTTCTCCTTTAGAACTGCATTTTTTGCATCCT
>NW_020179388.1:0-244 GCF_003031525.2 Neophocaena asiaeorientalis asiaeorientalis | reverse complement strand
TTGTATCTGTTAATCCCATACTCCTAATTTATCCCTCTCCCGTGTCCCTTTCCCCATGGTAACCATAAATTTGTTTTCTATGTCTATGAATCTGTTTCTGTTTCACATATAGATTCATTGATATTATTCTTTAGAGTCCATATATAAGTGATATCATATAATATTTGTCTTTCTCTAGCTTACTTCACTTTGTATGATATTTCCTAGGTCTATCCATGTTGCTGCAAATGGCAATATTTCATTA
>NW_020179387.1:0-245 GCF_003031525.2 Neophocaena asiaeorientalis asiaeorientalis | reverse complement strand
CCCCACGGGTGCCTGGTAGGTGCCCTAGTTGTGCAGAGACACCAATTCCACGTCTTCCTAGCGTGCCCTCTTGACTCCGCCAGGCCTAAGACTTTTGAAATTCAAAACCAAGAAGAGACTCTTTTCTCTGAATTTCTGCTAAGACAGCAAAGATGGAGTGCCTGGCTGACTGGATGGAGAAGTACCAAGAGCTAGAGAGAAATTCAAGAAACTAAAATCACACTATTAATACTTTTTTTTTTTTT
>NW_020179386.1:0-244 GCF_003031525.2 Neophocaena asiaeorientalis asiaeorientalis | reverse complement strand
GGGTCCAGCTGGATGCGGGCATAGCAAGAGGCAAGAATTACTCAAGCGCCCATTTAAGGACTATCAATAGCTGCAATGGCATTTGGGTCAGGTACCATCAGAACATATTCTCTTATGAAGTCACTAAATATTATTTTACAAATGAGAATACTGAGGCTGGGTTAAATAGTTTGTACACAGCCCTGTTCCTACAAACAGAAGATGTGACTCAAACAGTCCCTCCATCCTGCTGCTCTCCTGTGAC
>NW_020179385.1:0-244 GCF_003031525.2 Neophocaena asiaeorientalis asiaeorientalis | reverse complement strand
GGTGAGGACCACTGCAGTAGTTCAAGCAGGATTTCTGCACCGTGGGGCATTTGTAGTCTGTGAACATGCATTTTATTTTCTAGGCACGACAGTGCCAGCGAGTGTCTCCTCGTGAACGTGCTCCAACTGAAGAACTTTGCTGGGCTGGTGGTGAAGGAAGACTGCAAAATGTAAGCTCCCGCGCCAGCGGGGGCCGTGTCCTCCCCCCGGGCCCTCCTCCACACGGCACCACTGGCTGACCTGC
>NW_020179384.1:0-244 GCF_003031525.2 Neophocaena asiaeorientalis asiaeorientalis | reverse complement strand
TGGCTGTATTTGTGTGAGTCTATATGAGATTTTGATTTTGTTCCATTGATCTATGCCCATCTCCCTGCTAAGACAATAATTACCTTGATTACTGCAGCTATATAGTAAGCCATCAGGTTTGATCCCTTCCAATTTACTCTTATTTTTAAGGATTATTTTAATTTAATATTTTAAAAATGAAAAATTAGGTATGTCATTAAAATTTTTATTTTAATATTGCTATTCTAGGGCTTGTACCTTTCCA
>NW_020179383.1:0-244 GCF_003031525.2 Neophocaena asiaeorientalis asiaeorientalis | reverse complement strand
GAACACAGTCCTGTAGACATCTTGATTTCAGCCTTGTGCCACTCTAAGCAGAGACTCAGCCAAGCCCATCTGACTGCTAACCTGTGGAAACTGTGAGATCAAAATATGTATTGCTCTGAGCCACTACGTTTATGGTAATTTATCACATCAGTGACAGAAATTAATATAGTAATAATCATGAAAACTCACAAATAAATACATTATTAACTATTGTGGTAACTGCTTAATGGGAAAGAACAGGACA
>NW_020179382.1:0-244 GCF_003031525.2 Neophocaena asiaeorientalis asiaeorientalis | reverse complement strand
GAAAGTAAGCCCTGCTGGCCTTCAAAGCCAAATGTTCTGGGAGCTCGTCTTGCTGGTACCGGAAACCCAGGCTGGGGAGCCCAGTGTGAGGCCTGGACCCCTTCCGCCTTGGGGAGAACCTCTGCAGTTGTAATTATCCTATCATGTGTGGGTTGCCTACCCGGGGTTATGGCCTCTTGACTGTACCACATCTTTGCCCTGCTTACCCATCTCACTGTGGTTCCTTCTTTATATCTTTAGTTGT
>NW_020179381.1:0-244 GCF_003031525.2 Neophocaena asiaeorientalis asiaeorientalis | reverse complement strand
ATTAAGTTATGTTTTGAGGCACACATATATGAAATGTAATTTTATGGCATCAAAAACTAAAAGGGTTGGGGCTGGAGCTGTGAAGGAACATTTTTTAAAATGTTCTTTAAATTAAGCTGTTATAAATTCAAATTAGAGTGTTATAACTTTAGGATTTTGTATGTTATTCCTATTGTAATCACAAAAGGAAATGAGAAAGGAAGTTAAACACTTTACTAAAAATTCAACTAAATGCAAAAGAATA
>NW_020179380.1:0-244 GCF_003031525.2 Neophocaena asiaeorientalis asiaeorientalis | reverse complement strand
TACTATTTATCTTAAAAATGAAACTCTATTTATGAATTCTGATTACTTAACTTCATTATCCTCTCCCTTTTTTTTAAGCAGGCACCAAACAATTAGATGTTCTGGGCCCAGTAAAAAATATCAACATCACTGTACATGGATTTGTATATCATTTAACAGATATTTATAAAACCCAGCATTGTTAGTGTCAAATGACAAAACTAAATTTAGTAATGAATTTGATGTCCTTTACTCAAGGGAAAAC
>NW_020179379.1:0-244 GCF_003031525.2 Neophocaena asiaeorientalis asiaeorientalis | reverse complement strand
GCCCAGATAAGAGATAAACAGACCACTTATTTCTCATTCTCGAGGTCAAGACATTCCGGACTACACAGGCACAGAAAGACTCCTCGGGGGCCAAAAAGGGACGGGGTACCACCCCATGGTAGGTGGTGTCAATCTTCTCATAGGCCTCTGCACTAGAATACATCTTGGCTAAGAGACACACGTGCACATGGGGGTGCGGGGGGGCGGGGAAGGGGACCCTGAGTTATACCAAATATGGACTCAG
>NW_020179378.1:0-244 GCF_003031525.2 Neophocaena asiaeorientalis asiaeorientalis | reverse complement strand
CAGAGGCGCAGCCGCGACATAACATGCGGCGGCTCCCAGGCACAGTGACCCAGACCAGTGAGGAGCCGGAGCCACATCCTCCTTCAGAGCCAAACCGAACTGCTATGCCAGTGCCGTGACGCGAGGGCTCAGGTTAGCAACCGCGCGGCCCGGCCCCGCAAAACGTCCCACCCGTTATTCATGACGTCATTAGTTACGCCACCGTTATTAGGCTCGTGCGGAGATCCAATCCGCGCCACCAGAG
>NW_020179377.1:0-244 GCF_003031525.2 Neophocaena asiaeorientalis asiaeorientalis | reverse complement strand
TCTCGGCACAGTCCTAACCTTCAGCAAGGCCAGGTTTCCCGTACGCAGCCATACGGGACAGTCTCTTCTTGCTCAGCTTCTACTAGGAAAGAAGTTTAAGTAAATTTTTGAAAATTTGTGAAGGACCACAGTTTGAGATGGAACAAAACTTTTCCTCAGCAGGCCGCCAAGCCCCTGACCATGGCCGGGACGAGGGCGTTGAAGTTGGGCATCACTCCTGTCATGTGCCTCCTGGCCAACGCCT
>NW_020179376.1:0-243 GCF_003031525.2 Neophocaena asiaeorientalis asiaeorientalis | reverse complement strand
TATACAGATGGCCAAAAAGCACATGAAAAGATGCTCAATATTACTAATGATCAGAGAAATGAAAGTCAAAACTAAATATTGGGCTTTTGGGTATCACCTCACACTAGTCCGAATGGCCAACAACAAAAAGTCTACAAACAATAAATGCTAGAGAGTGTGTAGAGAAAAAGGAACCCTTCTACACTGTTGTTGGCAATGTAAGTTGGTACAGCCACTATGGAGAACAGTATGGAATTTCCTTAA
>NW_020179375.1:0-244 GCF_003031525.2 Neophocaena asiaeorientalis asiaeorientalis | reverse complement strand
GGCTTGCAAAGCAGACAGGTGGCTTCTACCTATTTTCAGAGCCTTTTCTGTGGGCAGCACTGTGGTGTCCTGTGGAGACATGGAGCTCTCTCTGAAAGATACTAACTCTGCCCTCTGAGAAAGCAGTTTGCTTGGGGAGTGAGGACCCCGAATAGCACATCTGGAGTGGAGTCTGAGAAACCATATTTTTATAATTAAAAAAAAAATTTATTTATTTTATTTATTTATTTTTGGCCGCATTGGG
>NW_020179374.1:0-242 GCF_003031525.2 Neophocaena asiaeorientalis asiaeorientalis | reverse complement strand
GCGTCCGGAGCCTGTGCTCCACAACGGGAGAGGCCACAGAGGTAAGAGGCCCGCATACCACAAAAAAAAAAAAAAGAACTAATATGATAGCACTAGCGCATACTGGCTGAATATTAGCTCTATGCAAAAAAGATGAAGTTAAGAAAATATCCTAGGAAGTAGAACAAAAAGACAAAAAATTAGGGACTTCCCTGGTGGTCAGTGGTTAAGACTCCGTGCTCTCAATGCAGAGGGCCCTGGTT
>NW_020179373.1:0-244 GCF_003031525.2 Neophocaena asiaeorientalis asiaeorientalis | reverse complement strand
CAGGTGCAGATGTTAAAGGAAGACTTGCAGGTGACTTCTGGCTGGCACTCCTTCCTGTGGGAGGCTTGCTGCTGTTAGAGGAACTCTCCAGAGGGCTCTCTGGCACCACCTCTGGCACCACAGAGGGGTCCTTACTATAAAATGGAATTGGAAGCTCGGAACTCTGTTGCTGTTCCTTTTTGTCTCCAGATTTCATCTGTTCGGTATTTGATTGCGTTACCGGTCTGAAGGGCGGATGTATCTG
>NW_020179372.1:0-244 GCF_003031525.2 Neophocaena asiaeorientalis asiaeorientalis | reverse complement strand
GTCTTCAGCAACTTAGTGACCCTCAGCAAGAAGCTGGAGCTTGATCTGAAAGAGGACAACTTCATTGAACTCTTTGCTGTGCAACAAGAGGAGGTGACTAATGAAGACCTCGTGGAATTGGAGGCCCAGAGAAAGGACGAAGAGAGACAGGAGGACGAAGAAGTAACTGAAGAACCGAAGAGATTCATGACGCATGAAATATCTAGGGGATTTTCTTTATTTGAGGAGGCACTGTTAGTTTTTG
>NW_020179371.1:0-244 GCF_003031525.2 Neophocaena asiaeorientalis asiaeorientalis | reverse complement strand
GGGGAGAGGTGGGGCAGGGACCCCCTGAAGTTTCCAAAGCAACGAGCAAAGGAGGGGGAGGGCCGAGGCTGTCTGGGGAGTCCCTCCACTGTTCCCCAGGGGAGAGCACAGGCAGGGACACGGGCTCCTGGGCTCGAGGGGGGCTGATGCGGGATGGGTATTATCTGCCTTCCCGAAACCTTCTTTGCTGCACGGACACAGCGCCTGTGACCTCCTTCGAGGGCTCCCCTGGAGCACGAGAGTG
>NW_020179370.1:0-244 GCF_003031525.2 Neophocaena asiaeorientalis asiaeorientalis | reverse complement strand
CTCTTTAAGAATACAAACCGGTGGAAGGGCTCCCTCACCCAAACGCTAATTCGCCGTCTCCTTCGGGACCGACATGAATCTTAAAAGTCTTTCCCCACAGATAATAAAAAGCCTTAGCCATCGGAGGAAGTAAACGTCACCTATTCCAACGGTTCTTTATAAATAAGCGAGAGAGCGAATTTTCGATTGTACTACCTGCCTCGTGGCTGACTAAAAGTTTTTAAATGAAAGCTATGAAATCTCT
>NW_020179369.1:0-244 GCF_003031525.2 Neophocaena asiaeorientalis asiaeorientalis | reverse complement strand
GCCAAGATATGAAATCAGATCTGAAAAATTCTAAAGGCCAGATACTGGCTACTTTGCTATATTCCAACCAACTAGGCTCAAGATGTGGAAGACAAAGCTTCTTACATACTTATTCCCCTGACATTCTTCTATTGTATATAGGAACACATTCTGGCATGATCCTTTAGATCCTAAAAAAAAATAAAACTATTTCCATGTTGTCTTTCTCAATATATATTTCCCCATTAACCAATTGCTCTGAACT
>NW_020179368.1:0-244 GCF_003031525.2 Neophocaena asiaeorientalis asiaeorientalis | reverse complement strand
GTAGAGGCAGCAGCGGCTTCTCCATCCTGTGTTTGCACCATCCTGTGTGCCCTGTGCCCTGGACCCGCAAAGAGTGGGACAAGCACCACCACCCCCACCCCAGCCCTACCCCCCTCGGCACCCCTGTAGAGCTCTCTGCACCCTGTCCCTCACCTTTTGTATTTAATTTTAAAGTCAGTGTACTGCAAGGAAGCTGGATGCAAGATAGATCCTATATTCACTGTACTGTTATTTAAGATGTAAT
>NW_020179367.1:0-244 GCF_003031525.2 Neophocaena asiaeorientalis asiaeorientalis | reverse complement strand
CAGCGAGCTACTGCTGAACAAGTAAGAGCCTCGGCCACAGCGAAGGCCACAGCCGGGAGCGTCCCTTAGTGCCCGCTGGGCTGCCAGGCGCAGAGACCCACGTGCAAAACGTCCACTCGGATGTTTAGAGGCAACGTGCTGCTTTCAGTACTTCCTGCACCGCAAGTGGGAGCCAACTTGGTGCTTCTACCACTGAATCGTTTAACCAGCAAAGTGTCTGTAACAGACATGAGTGCTCACGTCT
>NW_020179366.1:0-244 GCF_003031525.2 Neophocaena asiaeorientalis asiaeorientalis | reverse complement strand
CCTCACATGCTAAAAATGTTTACAAGGTGGAACAGAGAAGACGGCACCCATGAGTAGTATACAGATCTTTGTCGACTTAAGATGGGGTTATGTACCAATAAACCCGTCATAGGTTGAAAATATTTTAAGTCGAAAATGCGTTTAATATAATATACCTAGTCTACCAAACATCGTAGCTTGGCCTAGACTATGTTAAATGTTTGGAACACTTACATTAGCCTACAGTTGGGCAAACTCATCTAAC
>NW_020179365.1:0-244 GCF_003031525.2 Neophocaena asiaeorientalis asiaeorientalis | reverse complement strand
TCTGTAGCCAAGAAGAGGTCAGCTGCTGAGAACACCAGTGGTCGCTCGGACCCGCCTGCCCCGGGGCCTGCACTCTGCCCTGGCCACACAGGCGCCCCATTTGCCTTTGTACCTTGGTTATTTCCCCTATTTAGATCTTATCACACATTTGCTTTTCTAGAAGATGAACTCTATTTCTCAACTGGGGGCAATGGAAAGTGCAGTGCTGGAACTCCTGCTGCCCTGCTAGCTGGTCACGGAGGAT
>NW_020179364.1:0-244 GCF_003031525.2 Neophocaena asiaeorientalis asiaeorientalis | reverse complement strand
GGCAAATATAGATCAAAATAATTCACAGAGCAGTTACATATTAAACTTTGAGAATAAACTTACAATTAAAGTTTCAGTGTATTTTATATTGAAACTATACTTGTTATCAAATGTCCAACAATAAATGAATGGCTCCACAAATTCTTTCATGCATTTATTTTCACCTTTTAAAAATAATTTTAAAAACTTATTGTCCATCAGTGGATGATTGGATAAAGAAGTTGTGAGATATATAAATATATAT
>NW_020179363.1:0-243 GCF_003031525.2 Neophocaena asiaeorientalis asiaeorientalis | reverse complement strand
TTTGTTGCTTTTCCCTTGTTGCTTTTAATATTTTCTCTTTGCCTTTCATTTCTGTCAGTTTGATTAATGTGTGTCTCAGCATGCTCCTCCCTGGGTTTATCCTGTATGGTACTCGCTGCACATCCCAGACTTGGGTGACCGTTTCCTTTCCCATGTGAGGGATGTTTTCAGCTATTACCTCTTCAAATATTTTCTCAAGCTGTTTCTCTCTCTCTTCTCCTTCTGGGAACCCTATAATGCGAA
>NW_020179362.1:0-244 GCF_003031525.2 Neophocaena asiaeorientalis asiaeorientalis | reverse complement strand
CCCCGAAGGGAACACATGGTAACAGCAGGAAAGGGTCTCTATCCTCTTCCCTGATTTCCCAGGAACTCGGCCAGGCTCGTGCCCTGTCCTGCATCGCTCCTGCAATACAGCACCTGACTCCTCAGCGTGGACATTCTCATCAGGATATGATCAAGACACCAGGGCAACTACATCCTCGAACCCACCTATTGCACAGAAGAAATTTTTTAACTAGATCCAAATGAAACTCCAGTTGCAACTTAGT
>NW_020179361.1:0-244 GCF_003031525.2 Neophocaena asiaeorientalis asiaeorientalis | reverse complement strand
CTGTCCACTCTTATCTCAGAACATTTTCCTATGCTGTTCCCTTTGTTCAGAACATTCTTTGCTAGATTTACATGGCTGGCTTGTTCTCATCATTCAGTTCTCAGCTAAAATGCCATCTCTTTAGAGATGTCTCTCTTGGCAACCATATCTGAAGTTATATCCAGAGCCTCTCAATCTATACTGGGTATAGGGATCACCTGGATGTCTTGTTACAATGCAGACTCTGACTCAGTGGTTCTGGGGT
>NW_020179360.1:0-244 GCF_003031525.2 Neophocaena asiaeorientalis asiaeorientalis | reverse complement strand
CAAGGGATTCTTCCGCTGATGTCACCCCTCATGTGGCAACGCCCTCAGGGTCAGCTTCCATCGTCAAACCCCACGCACTGGTGCATAAACAATGGAAATGTATGTCCTCGAGGCTCTGGAGGCTGGAAGACCCAGATCAAGGTGTCAGGGCTAGTTCCCTACATGTTAAATACATGTACTCAAGAGTTACCTTTAAAAAAGACAAAAGAAAGGAACGTTGCCTGCAAGTCTGGTGACAGCCGGT
>NW_020179359.1:0-244 GCF_003031525.2 Neophocaena asiaeorientalis asiaeorientalis | reverse complement strand
GCTGGACTGAGGCCTGAGTGCTCCTGCCGCAGAGCCGGCCGCGCCAAATAATGTCTCTATGAGACTGGAGAACTTTCATTTTTTTCCCAGGCGGGTTCCAATTTGGGGTGGATTTTGTTTTTGTTCTCCCCCTCCCTTTTTTTTTTTTTAAGTTTTTTTTTTTTTAACAGGTGTTTTGTCTCTGATCCTCCTTCACCCCTCACCCCTGGCCTTCATCTTTCTTGATTTGACATCTTTGCTTTCT
>NW_020179358.1:0-244 GCF_003031525.2 Neophocaena asiaeorientalis asiaeorientalis | reverse complement strand
TTGGGGGAATACTGATCAGGTATCGTGAACATGCTCAGAGGTATGTTAATGAGAAAACACTTTATATAGGCCATACATTTTATTATTCATACCCAACTCTCACACAAGCATTGTACATGTGCTTTTAGCAATAGACCTGAAGCAAACAGTGATACATCATGAGTCATTACATTCTGATAACTTCACTAGGTGAATTTTCTTTTCTCTTAAACATCAGGGCAAAATGAAGCCAACACAGTAACTT
>NW_020179357.1:0-244 GCF_003031525.2 Neophocaena asiaeorientalis asiaeorientalis | reverse complement strand
GGCTTCCTGGAGGACCCCGTGTCTCCAGACAGCCCCCTGCCCATCAACTCTCCACCCTGGGGCCAGAGAGATCTTACTGCCATCAGACGCTGGCCTTCAGTGGTTCCCCAAGTCCCAGACACTCAAATAGTACCCCAGGCTCCCCAAGACCCAGCTGCCTGATCCTCCAGCCTCACGTCCCTCCTCTCTTGCCCTCCAACCAATAGTACTGAAATACTTGTAGTTGCTCAACACACCGTGGTGT
>NW_020179356.1:0-244 GCF_003031525.2 Neophocaena asiaeorientalis asiaeorientalis | reverse complement strand
CCCTTGCTGCTTCTAATATTTTTTCTTTGAATTTAATTTTTATTACTTTGATTAATATGTATCTTGGTGTGTTTCTCTTAGGGTTTATCCTGTATGGAATTCTCTGTGCTTCCTGGAATTGGTTGGCTCTTTCCTTTCTCATGTCAGTGAAGTTTTCCACTATAATCTCTTCAAGTACTTTCTCACACCCTTTCTTTTTCTCCTCTTCTTCTGGGACTCCTATAATTCAAATGTTGGTGTGTTT
>NW_020179355.1:0-244 GCF_003031525.2 Neophocaena asiaeorientalis asiaeorientalis | reverse complement strand
AAAAAAACCACAAACATCTTTCTACCTACAAATCTGGTTCTTTTCCACTTAGCACTCCCAGGTGCTTGTCTTTAATCTGGGTTACTCCACAGTCTCCATCTTTACTGGCTGCTTCTCTTCAATACAAACTCACTTATATTTACTAAAATCTCTCACTCAGTCCCAGCTTAGCCTCATTTTAACAAAAATAATTTTCATAATATTGACATTGACAATATTCAACCTCATGTTAATTCCAAAGCTT
>NW_020179354.1:0-244 GCF_003031525.2 Neophocaena asiaeorientalis asiaeorientalis | reverse complement strand
TGGGTTCGATCCCTGGTCAGGGAATTAAGATCCTGCATGCCCCATGGCATGGCCAAAAATAAATAAATAAATAAAGTCTACTTTGTCAGTTTCTTTTAGTTCATGTTTGCATGGTATATCTTTTTCCAACATTTTACTTTTCAAGTACTACCTATATCATTATATTTGAAGAGTTTCTTCTAGATAGCATATATAGTTGGGTCATTTTTTAAATTGAGGTATAGTTGATTTACAATATTGTGTT
>NW_020179353.1:0-243 GCF_003031525.2 Neophocaena asiaeorientalis asiaeorientalis | reverse complement strand
GCACCTAATACAGGAGCACCTAAATATATAAAGCAAATATTGAGACATAAAGGGAGAAACTGACAACAATACAATAATAGTAGGGGACTATAACACCCCACTTACATGAAGAGACACATCATCCAGACAGAAAATCATTAAGGAAAGAGTAACCTTAAATGACTCATTAAACCAGTGGGACTTAGATATCAAAAGGACATTACATCCAAAAACAGCAGAATATACATTCTTTTCAAGTGCACA
>NW_020179352.1:0-243 GCF_003031525.2 Neophocaena asiaeorientalis asiaeorientalis | reverse complement strand
AGGAGATTCAGAAGATTGACTCAGAGAGTTTGAAATGAATCCCCTGGAGTTTGGAGGATTCAGAGGGTCACACTAGGTGGCAATGACAATTTCTCTCACTTTACTGTACTTATGGCCAGAATGCTGATTACTCTGTTATTTTTATCTCTGTGTATATGTGACAGAAAGGTGGCTCATACTTGTTAAATTGAGTGAGAAGCTAGAGAAAGTAGATGATGAGGTATGACACAGAGTCATGTAGAC
>NW_020179351.1:0-243 GCF_003031525.2 Neophocaena asiaeorientalis asiaeorientalis | reverse complement strand
TTTCCAACTTTCTGGAACAAAAATCCTGCACAATGGCCAGTGCAATCTGGATGGCTACTGAGTATTGTTCTACCGGAAGTGCCAAACTATGGCCAAACATAGATTCTACCAGCGGTGTCTTCTTGTATACTGAGTTAGGTCCAATATGAATCATCATCACTTTCATATTCAGGTGAGAGAGATCCCATCTAGACTGGCCTGGCCTTGGAATCCAGAACCAAGTGAAGAGGACTCAGCTGTCAA
>NW_020179350.1:0-243 GCF_003031525.2 Neophocaena asiaeorientalis asiaeorientalis | reverse complement strand
GAAGCAATCAGAGCCTGATGCCATCTAATATATGGACCATGAAAAATCACTTTCCTTATTGTAATTTTCATGCTTGCGATAAAAACTTCTGACTGTGATTTGGTTTGCCAAACTGATTTTTTAGTCACACAAGTAAGTATGTTGGCTTGTGTGACATTGTTCACTGTAAATTGGTACATTATCTCCTTACATATAGTTTACATTTTTAAGTTTAGTTAGTGTGAGTCAGCCTGATTAAATACA
>NW_020179349.1:0-243 GCF_003031525.2 Neophocaena asiaeorientalis asiaeorientalis | reverse complement strand
AGACTTTGACTCTCTCCCACCTGTACACCCCCGCAAAGTTTTCCCCACTTTTGCTGGGGTGCCTGGTGGGAGAGGTGTCCATCGTGGTCCTGAGATTCCCCGGCATCCCCACTAGGCTGCTGGATCCTGGGCTCCCTGACAATGAACATCTCAGCAGGCCAGACAACATGGCAAAAAACCCCAGAACTGCTCACCTCGGGACGGGACTAGCAACACACTGTCACTGCCTGATCAAAGAGAGCA
>NW_020179348.1:0-243 GCF_003031525.2 Neophocaena asiaeorientalis asiaeorientalis | reverse complement strand
GTCCTGAAGTTGGCTCTCCCACCTCAGAGGCACAACCCTGACACCTGGGTGGAGCACCAAGACCCTGTCATCCACACAGCTCAGAATACAAGGGAGAAAAAAAGAAAGGACAAAGGAAAAAAATAAGATAGAATAAGATAAAAAAATAAGATAGAATAAAGTTATTGAAAAGATAATAATTATTAATTATAATATTAAAAATTTTAAAAAATTTTAATAAAAAAAGTAAGAAAGAAAGAAGAG
>NW_020179347.1:0-243 GCF_003031525.2 Neophocaena asiaeorientalis asiaeorientalis | reverse complement strand
AGTAGTTTCAGGCCCTTAGTTAGGGACAGTGTCAATGCCTGTGTTAGGAGTAGTGTCATGGCTTTACTTAAGGAGAGTGTCATTCCCTGTTTTGGGAGTAGTTTCAGGCCCTTAGTTAGGGACAGTTTCACTGCTTGAGTTAGGAGTATTGTCATGGCTTTAGTTAGTGACAGTGTCAGTGCCAGAGTTGTGTGTTGTGTCACGGACTTAGTTAGGGACAGTGTCAGTGCTGAGTTTAGAATA
>NW_020179346.1:0-243 GCF_003031525.2 Neophocaena asiaeorientalis asiaeorientalis | reverse complement strand
TGAAAAAATTGAAGATAGAACTATCATATGATTCAATAATTCCATGTCTGGGTATATATCCAAAGGAAACAAAATCACTATCTTGGAAAGATATCTACACTTCTACATTCATTGCAACATTATCTACAATATCCCAGACATGGAAACGACATAAGTGTTCATCAATGGATGAATGGATAAAGAAAATGTATATGTATACATATAAAAATATGTATATGTACATATAAAAATATTATATATATA
>NW_020179345.1:0-243 GCF_003031525.2 Neophocaena asiaeorientalis asiaeorientalis | reverse complement strand
TAGTTGAATAAAAGAGTACTTTACATTTCACTTGAACTCCTTACTGAATAAAGACAATAATTTACTCTTCAGGGAAAAAAAAGAAAACGAAAAACCCATCAATTAAGTAATAAGCTCAGTATAGTTGGGAAGGAAAAAGAGTAAAACAGGCAGTCATAGCACAGCTGAAAAGCAGACTCGACCATTTATTCTTCTTCTGCACTTAAAACATTTGAGAATGCCATTCTCAGAAAATTACTATAA
>NW_020179344.1:0-243 GCF_003031525.2 Neophocaena asiaeorientalis asiaeorientalis | reverse complement strand
TTGTGTTTGCACAGCAAAGACACAGTTTTTAGCTTAGAATTCATATCATGGTAAGTAAGAACAGTAAAGTTTTATAAAGATGTTTTTATTTTTACTGTATATAAGATTGAGAAACTATCAGTTGTACAGGTCATAGAATAAGAAGTCAAGTAATAGCCGTTGTTTTGGAGCAAAGGTGACGGCAAATGTTTTAGGGGAAATCAGATTCTTACCATAAACTTTCTACAAGCAGGAAGAAATTTA
>NW_020179343.1:0-243 GCF_003031525.2 Neophocaena asiaeorientalis asiaeorientalis | reverse complement strand
TTGACTGTAAAACAACAGATTTATTTTTGCCTTCCCAGAAACGTCATTTTTTATATTACCAAATATGCTTTTCGAACTCTACAGCTCCCTTCTATCCCTCATTCCTTACGAGATTTTAATACACTCCTTTATGGGGAAAAGACATCCCCTCTTGAGAATCACTGAACCAAAATATTATTTCTGAATTACTATTCATGATAAGGCTCAATAACTAAGTTTGAGAAAACAGTATTCAATTTAAAG
>NW_020179342.1:0-243 GCF_003031525.2 Neophocaena asiaeorientalis asiaeorientalis | reverse complement strand
AACTGTGGAGAGTGGGTAACGTCCCAGGCACTGTTCCTGAGTTTCCTCAACGGCAGTGACCCCGGCTGTGGCCACTCCATTCCACAGCTGCCCCTGCCACTCAGTTTCCTGCTCCGTTCTCACAATCTCCTGAAGGGAAGGAGGGTAGCCGCTTTGCCAGCCATCGCTGAAACCACTGGTTCAGGCGAGCAATTCTAAGCAAGCTGCAGCCAAGAAAGCAGAGGAGACAAGATGGAGGGTTTT
>NW_020179341.1:0-243 GCF_003031525.2 Neophocaena asiaeorientalis asiaeorientalis | reverse complement strand
CGCTGCTCCTGAGGCTGCACGGAGAAATTTCCCTTTCTCTTGTTTGTTCACACAGGTCCTGGAGTTCAGCTTTGCTTCTGGCCCCACCTTTCTGTGTAGCTAGCCCTCAGACATCTGTTCCCGCCCAGACGGGAGGGGGTTAAAGCAGTGGCTGATTAGTGGGCTCTTGCTCACTCAGGCTTGGGGGACAGAGGGGATACGGTAGTTATAATTGGAATGTGGGGTGAGCCTGTGGCTGCAGAG
>NW_020179340.1:0-243 GCF_003031525.2 Neophocaena asiaeorientalis asiaeorientalis | reverse complement strand
GGAATTGCTGGATTGTATGGTAGTTCTATTTTTAATATTTTTGGAAAACTCAGTATTGTTTTTAAATAGTGGCTGCACCAGTTTATATTTGCAGTGTTACTGCATGAGGTTTTCCTTTTCTCCATATCCTTGCCAACACTGGTTATTTGTTGTCTTTTGGATAATAGCCATTATGACAGGTATGAGGTGATATTTTGGTATTGATTTCCCTGATGATTAGTGATGTTGAGCATCTTTTCATGT
>NW_020179339.1:0-241 GCF_003031525.2 Neophocaena asiaeorientalis asiaeorientalis | reverse complement strand
GCAATTATACTCCAATAAAGATGTTAAAAAAAAAAGACTTGGTGAAGCCAAATAAAGAAATATTAAAAATTAATTAATTAAAATGCTAAAAAAAATCATCAGGTAGCATAATCCTCACCTGTTCCTCCTTTTGGAGGGCAGATACAGAGTGAAGTAAGTCAAAAAGAGAAGAACAAATGTACAACATCGCTTATATGTGTAATCTAGAAAAATGGTACAGATAAACTTATTTGCAAAGCAG
>NW_020179338.1:0-243 GCF_003031525.2 Neophocaena asiaeorientalis asiaeorientalis | reverse complement strand
TTTCTGATTTTTATGTTTATCTTAGTATACTTTTTAGCGCTGCTATCATTGGTCGATTTGTTTATTGGTTTTGTTGCTCTCTTCTTTTTATTACTATTTTTTATTTATATATATTTTTAAATAATTTTTTTTCTTTCTTTTTTCTCACTTTCCTTGTGAGCTCTGTGACTGACAGGATCTTGGTGCTCCATCCTGGTGTCACGCCTGAGCCTCTGAGGTGGGAGAGCCAACTTCAGGACATTG
>NW_020179337.1:0-243 GCF_003031525.2 Neophocaena asiaeorientalis asiaeorientalis | reverse complement strand
GGCTAAAGTTTTCTTATCTATAAAATACTCTTCAGGGACTTCTTTGGGGGTCCAGTGGTGAAGACTCCATGCTTCCACTTCAGGGAGCACAGGTTCAATCCCTGGTCAGGGAAAAAAGATCCTGTATGCCATGCCATGCAGCCAAAAAAAAATTTAAAAATAATAATAAAATGCTATTCATTTTATTCATTACTTAATTAACAAAATAATGGGGGAAGCAGTAAAAGCCCTCAATTCCAGAGG
>NW_020179336.1:0-243 GCF_003031525.2 Neophocaena asiaeorientalis asiaeorientalis | reverse complement strand
TTCTTCTACTACTACTGCTACTGCTAGTAGACCAGTGCATGGCAAATACTACTATTATTACTACCACTGCTGCTGCTCCTACTACTTCTTCTAGTACTAGTAGTGCAGTGCATGTCAAATACTACTACTATTACTACTTCTGCTTCTACTGCTAGTACTATCTATACTACTAGCCCAGTGCATGGAAAATCTACTAGTAGTACTTCTATTGCTGCTACTGCTACTACTACTACTGTCCCACTG
>NW_020179335.1:0-243 GCF_003031525.2 Neophocaena asiaeorientalis asiaeorientalis | reverse complement strand
ACAACTCAAAAATTAAAAAATCAAATATTCCAATTAAAAATAGTTAAATAATTTGAATAGATATTTCTCTAAAGAAGATATATACATATAGTAAGCACATAAAAAGATGCTCAAAACCTTTGACCATTAGGGAAATGCAAACTTATGCACAGTGAGGTAAACTTCACAAATCTTAAAGGCATTCAGCTAAAGGAAAGAAGTTTGAAAAGACCATATATTGTGTGATTCCATTTATATGACACT
>NW_020179334.1:0-243 GCF_003031525.2 Neophocaena asiaeorientalis asiaeorientalis | reverse complement strand
GGAAGGTTGCCTATCTCCACTTCATTTAGTTGTTTTTTTGGATTTCTATCTTTTTCCTTCATCTAGTAAATAGTCCTCTGTATATTCATCTTGTCTATCTTTCTGTGAATGTGCGTTTTTTTCCACAGGCTGCAGGATTGTGGTTCTTCTTGCTTCTTCTGTTTGCCCTCTGGTCGTTTTCTTCATTTCTATGTCATTTATTCCTGCTCTGATCTTTATGATTTCATTCCTTCTACTAACTTT
>NW_020179333.1:0-241 GCF_003031525.2 Neophocaena asiaeorientalis asiaeorientalis | reverse complement strand
GACTCTCAACCACTGCGCCACCAGGGAAGCCCTATCATTCTGTTTTGAATTATCAAATAATAGGCCACAAAAGTACTCCAAAGTATTATAATATAAAAGCAAAACTCTTGACTCAGATATTACTTCAAAAACAATTTACTGCTCTACAGTGTATATTTGCAGAGATTAGTAGAAATGATTTCACTGTATATTTGTAAATGATTTGAATTAATAATCATTATGATTCTGCCAATAAGAATAT
>NW_020179332.1:0-243 GCF_003031525.2 Neophocaena asiaeorientalis asiaeorientalis | reverse complement strand
TACTGAAGCTTGGGTCTGCCCATCTCTGCATCTGTGAATGGTGTTTAACCTTCAACCATGATGAGATGAGAATAGCCCCTATCAGACACAGAAAGTCAGAGAACAAGCAAGAGATGAAGGTTCGCATCTAACCTATTCTTTTTTTTTCAGTATTGATTATTATGCGGCCAAGTAGAATTCTTCTAGGTAAAAATTTACTTATGTAGAAATAGTGTCATTTTGCTTTCATTAAATCACTTCCAT
>NW_020179331.1:0-243 GCF_003031525.2 Neophocaena asiaeorientalis asiaeorientalis | reverse complement strand
TACTGAAGCTTGGGTCTGCCCATCTCTGCATCTGTGAATGGGGTTTAACCTTCAACCATGATGAGATGAGAATAGCCCCTATAAGACACAGAAAGTCAGAGAACAAGCAAGAGATGAAGGCTCGCATCTAACCTATTCTTTTTTTTTCAGTATTGATTATGATGCGGCCAAGTAGAATTCTTCTAGGTAAAAATTTACTTACGTAGAAATAGTGTCATTTTGCTTTCATTAAATCACTTCCAT
>NW_020179330.1:0-243 GCF_003031525.2 Neophocaena asiaeorientalis asiaeorientalis | reverse complement strand
CTTATTGAGCTCTGGGGTTTTTGTTTGGCTTTTCCTATTACTTCAAGCACTGTGAGTTCCCAGAGAGCACAGAAGTAGTTTGCAGAATCTTCCACCAGTAAGGCTGAAATGGTGAGGCTGATGAATTTATGTCTTTTCTGAAAGTTTACAGAATAGCGGCCATTCTTTGCATTTTGGCCAGAAGAACTCTGATAAATAAGGAAAGTCATCTCTCCACTGGGAAGCTGCTTATACCAAAAAATA
>NW_020179329.1:0-243 GCF_003031525.2 Neophocaena asiaeorientalis asiaeorientalis | reverse complement strand
GGACTATGCCGCCTCCCTTCTGCCCTCTGGCCGGCTCACCCGGCGTATGTCCCTGCTCTCCGTGGTGTCCACGGCCAGTGAGACTAGTGAGCCGGAGCTGGGTCCCCCAGCCAACACTGCTGTCGACAACATGAGCGCAAGTTCCAGCTCTGTTGACAGCGACCCTGAAACCACGGAGCGAGAGCTGCTCACCAAGCTCCCGGGGGGCCTATTCAACATGAACCAACTGCTAGCCAATGAAAT
>NW_020179328.1:0-243 GCF_003031525.2 Neophocaena asiaeorientalis asiaeorientalis | reverse complement strand
GTCACCACAAAGGATTTTAGTGCTTTTCTAGATATGAGGAGGTACAAGAATTGAGCTCATAAAATCAGCTCCTGAAAATATCTAACTATCGGAAGACCTGTTCTGCTAGTTTTTCCCAGAGCACAGTGCGCCTCATTTCTGCTCTCCACACTGAACTCCTTTCAGGGGGTGTCAAAAGTCAGCAGCTGCAGTAGCACATGACTTAATCCTTGTAGAGGCAGATGGCAAGTGCCAATCTGTAGT
>NW_020179327.1:0-243 GCF_003031525.2 Neophocaena asiaeorientalis asiaeorientalis | reverse complement strand
ACTAGGCCCATATGGCTCACTGATGAGTAGGCGATTAGTGATTTTAGGTCAGTTTGGCGGAGGCAGATTGAGCTTGTTATTAGTGCCCCCCATAAGGCAAGAGTTAGGAATGGGAAACATAGGTAGGTTGTAAGAGGTCCTATGAGCAGGGTTACTCGTATAATGCCATAACCTCCTAGTTTTAGTAGTAGTGCGGCTAGTAGTATGGAGCCTGCAATAGGGGCTTCTACATGGGCTTTAGGT
>NW_020179326.1:0-243 GCF_003031525.2 Neophocaena asiaeorientalis asiaeorientalis | reverse complement strand
GCTGGATCATATGGTAGTTCTCTTTTTAATTTTTTGAGGAAGCTCCGTTCTGTCTTCCACAATGACTATTCCAATTTACATTCCACTGAAGTGTACAAGGGTTCCCTCCTCTCCACATCCTTGCCAACATTTGTTGTCTATTGTCATTTTGATAATAGACATCCTAATAGGTATGACATAATAAGATGATGTCATCTACAAGCAGAGACAATTTTACTTCTTCCTTTCTTATTTCAATACCTT
>NW_020179325.1:0-243 GCF_003031525.2 Neophocaena asiaeorientalis asiaeorientalis | reverse complement strand
TTTTATTTTACTTTATCTTCTTTCTTTCTTTCTTTTTTCCTCCCTTCCCTCTTTCCTTCCTTCATTCCTTCCTCCCTCTCTCCCTCCCTCCCTCCTTCCTTTCTTTCTGTTTCTTTCTTTCTTTCTTTCTACCTCTATTAATTCCTACATTTTCTCCCTATTATTCTCAGCCGTATGGATGAAAGGCTCTTGGTGCTGCAGGCAGGAGTCAGTGCAGTGCCTCTGAGGTGGGAGAGCCAACTT
>NW_020179324.1:0-243 GCF_003031525.2 Neophocaena asiaeorientalis asiaeorientalis | reverse complement strand
GTAAATAATGCTGCTATGAACATTGGGGTGCATGTATTTTTGTCAAATTAGTGTTTTCATTTTCTTTAGATACAGACCCAGGAGTGGAATTGTTGGATCGTATGATAGTTCTATTTTTAATTTTGTGAACAACCTCCATACTGTTTTTCATGGTGGCTGTACTAATTTACATTCCCACCAAAAGTGTACTAGGGTTCCATTTTCTCCATATCCTTGCCAACATTTATTTTATTTTATTTATTT
>NW_020179323.1:0-243 GCF_003031525.2 Neophocaena asiaeorientalis asiaeorientalis | reverse complement strand
TGTGTGAGATTTTGTCTGTATAGCTTTGCTTTTACCATTTGATCTAGGATTCTGTCTGTCCATTTTTTTTTTAAACTATGGTTTATAGTGCTTGTTATCATTGGTGGATCTGTTTTCTCGTTTGGTTGCTCTCTTCCTTCATTCTTTTTATTTCCTTTTTTTCCTTTTTTATTACTTTTTAATTTTTAATATTTATTTGTTATTTTCTATTTTAATAACTTTATTTTATTTTATTCTTTCTTT
>NW_020179322.1:0-242 GCF_003031525.2 Neophocaena asiaeorientalis asiaeorientalis | reverse complement strand
TATACACTGGTGTAATCAAGACATGGGACATTTTCAACTCCCAAAAGTTTCCTCACGCCTTTCTGCAGCTGCTCCAGCCCCTGCCCCAGGCAATCACTGACCGGCTTTCTGTCACCGCAGATTAATTTTGCCTGTTCTAGAATTTCCAACATAAAGCATAGAGTCTTAACCACTGTACAGCCAGGGAAGTCCCTCTGTTGATTTTTTATTTTATTTTATTGAAGTATAGTTGATTTACAATG
>NW_020179321.1:0-243 GCF_003031525.2 Neophocaena asiaeorientalis asiaeorientalis | reverse complement strand
AATAATAATAAAAATTGAAAAGTAATTAAAAAAAATAAAAAGAAAGAAGAGAGCAACCAAAGCAGAAACAAATCCACCAATGATAACAAGTGCTAAAATTCTGTAGTGTTAAAAAACAAAAACAAAAACATGGACAGGAACCCTAGGTCAAATGGTAAAAGCAAAGGTATGCAGACAAATATCACTGAGAGTCCTTCGTCTGAATTTTGGGATGATTCGTTGTCTATTCAGGTATCCCACAGA
>NW_020179320.1:0-243 GCF_003031525.2 Neophocaena asiaeorientalis asiaeorientalis | reverse complement strand
TTTTGGCCATTCCATACCTCAGCACAAGTTTTGATGGCAGGTGTGCCTTACAGCCCAGAGTCCTTGTGAATCTTAAGTGACCGTTAGCTGTGGTTGTAAAGCCACTCTTGTGGGAAATGGCACAAGTCGACAGCATTCCTACGTTTCCAATTCTGTGTTTTTGGGCAACAGATCTTTCCTGGAAATCGTGTTTGTAGGCTGCAAATTAAAGTGGAATGTGTCAGGGAAAATGCCCAAGAGCTT
>NW_020179319.1:0-242 GCF_003031525.2 Neophocaena asiaeorientalis asiaeorientalis | reverse complement strand
GAGTCTGGGATGCTTCTCTCCTGGGGCCCAGGACTGTCTTCCCAAGGCCAAGCCAACCCTGCCATTTCTCATCACTACCTTCCCCTCCCAAACGAGCCCCTTCCCCCATTCACCCCCACCACACACACCCCTCCCTGAAATCATCCAGGGCCATTTGCCCTGGGTAAAGATGATCTGGTTGTGTCATATGCTGTGTGAATAGGATTATTCTAAAGGCCAGTTTAAACAGGAAAGGATTCTTA
>NW_020179318.1:0-242 GCF_003031525.2 Neophocaena asiaeorientalis asiaeorientalis | reverse complement strand
TGATTAATATGTGTCTTGGCGTGTTTCTGCTTGGATTTATCTTCTATGGGACTCTCTGTGCTTCCTGAAATTGATTAACTATTGTCTTTCCCATATTAGGGAAGTTTTCAATGATAATCTGTTCAAATATTTTCTCAGTTCCTTCTTTTTCTCTTCTTCTGGGACTCCTTGAATTCGATTGGTGGTGTGTTTAATGGTGCTCCAGAGGTCTCTGAGACTGTCCTCAATTCTCTTCATTCCTT
>NW_020179317.1:0-243 GCF_003031525.2 Neophocaena asiaeorientalis asiaeorientalis | reverse complement strand
AAGTAAAAATGGCAACAATTAACATCTATCAAATTCGAGTAGTGATTAATTGGGTGTGGTATAGTTTTCTATGTATATTTTATACATGGGAACTCTTTAATACTTTAAAGACAGTTAAAACGCCTAAATGAGCAATTTAAATCAGGGAAGCAAGGTCCAACGAGTCCACAGACTGGAACACCAGGCGGCCTTTAGAAACCAGCATGTCAGAGAACTTAGGGAAGCAGGGAAATGCTCAAGAGA
>NW_020179316.1:0-242 GCF_003031525.2 Neophocaena asiaeorientalis asiaeorientalis | reverse complement strand
CTGCTGCTGCAGCCACCAAGAAGCCTGTGTGCAAAAACAGGTCACAATCCACACCTCCCCTCCCGGGGAGCCTGTGCAGCCCGCCAAGGCCAGGGGCCCGTGATCCAGGGACAACTTCCTCGGGAGAACGTATGGCACGCCTCAGGCTGTTGCAACGTCATGCCAGCCTCTGCCACTACAGGCTTGCCCCGGATTCTGTAACCTTCCCTCCTGGCCTGAATGAGCCAGAGCCCCCTAATCAG
>NW_020179315.1:0-243 GCF_003031525.2 Neophocaena asiaeorientalis asiaeorientalis | reverse complement strand
TACACAGAAGCATATTTAGATGTCTCAGCTTAATTAGTGCCACCTAATGAAATCTAAGTAGACTTATGATTTAAGTACAAAAGGAGAAAGAAAACCTAGAAGAAATCCTTGTGGGCTAATTTTAAGTGAAAAAAACAGGATATAAACTTTTCTGTGTAATTTTAATCATGTAACATAATTGCAGAGCATTATTTTTAAAAAACCCAGACTAAAAAATGGGCAGAAGACCTGAATAGATGTTTT
>NW_020179314.1:0-243 GCF_003031525.2 Neophocaena asiaeorientalis asiaeorientalis | reverse complement strand
TAGAGCATCACCAGTAGTGGGACAACATGAGATTATATGGCTCTTTGTGAGTTGCAACATGAAGTACACTGCATTACCTATGACAAATTCTTGCCAAAAATGTTTAACTTGAAGTTAATGAAGCCTTTAGCTCCATTTTACAGGAAATTCAAGGGATACAGGAACAGATTAAATAGCACTATGAAAAAACAGACAAATCCGGAAGGTGGGGCATTTAAAAAAAGAAAAACTGGTCTGTTTTTT
>NW_020179313.1:0-242 GCF_003031525.2 Neophocaena asiaeorientalis asiaeorientalis | reverse complement strand
TGGAGGGTAGTCCAGCAGTAGAGCAGCCAGTTATGAGAGCTGAAATAGAAGGAAAAAAGAAACACCTTTAAAATCTGTCTTCTTGATGTTACGAAAAGACAATTTTCTATGGAGAACCAAAGGATAAAAAAATAAAGACAATTATTTTGGGAGACTTACTGTGTTCCAGCTAATATGCTTAAAATTTTATTGCCATTGTCACACGTAATCACTGAAATTTCTCCATGAAGTAGGTATCATGC
>NW_020179312.1:0-237 GCF_003031525.2 Neophocaena asiaeorientalis asiaeorientalis | reverse complement strand
TTTCCTTGTGATGAGAACTCAGGATTTACTCTCTTAACAATGTTCATATATACCATACAGCAGTGTTAACTATAGCCATCATGTTGTACTTTATATCCCTAGTAATTATTTATCTTAAAACTGGATGTTTGTACCTTTTGACTGCTTTCATCCAGTTGCCCTCCTGGTAATCACAAGTCTGATCTCTTTTTCTCTGAGTACTTTTTTTTTTTTTTTTTTTTTTTTTTTTTTTTTTTT
>NW_020179311.1:0-242 GCF_003031525.2 Neophocaena asiaeorientalis asiaeorientalis | reverse complement strand
TGGTCCACTTGGGGACAGATGCCGCTGTTCTGTACATGACAGGCGCACACGGGCCTCACGGTGCTGGAACCTACGGTGGGGCGGCCGGGAGGGAGAATGTTGTTTAATGCAGGGGGACATTCTCAGCGTGGTGTATCCCTACCTTTGGGAATGAGCCATGGGTGGCAGGGGTGGGGTTCTTGGGAGTCAAGTCGTTGTTGCGTGAAGCTGGAGGAGGTTTCCCAAAGGCCGTGGGTGGGACA
>NW_020179310.1:0-242 GCF_003031525.2 Neophocaena asiaeorientalis asiaeorientalis | reverse complement strand
CATATTTCCATTTTGGAGATGGGGAAGCTAGACTCTGCAAGATTCAGTGATATGCCTACAGTCTCGAAGCCTATAACTGGCAAGGCTGAGATGTGAACTGGGGTCAGAGCTCCTGAGAGAGGAAGTACTTTCCCCTCTGCAATGTCACTGCTTACACTACAGGCACGTGGAAAATGTCACAGAAATGAGTGGATAGGTGTGAAAATGTTTGGAGAAATAAAGCACCATCCGGGTATCGGGGA
>NW_020179309.1:0-242 GCF_003031525.2 Neophocaena asiaeorientalis asiaeorientalis | reverse complement strand
TTTTTTTTCCTAGAATGTGTTTGAGCTTATATGACTGCCAGTCTAAGGCAAGTAGATAATAGGAAGGGATTAACATACTTGAAAAGCAGGGTAACCACAAATTAAAAACATAAAATAGATTCACAAAATGAAAAAGAAAAGAACATAAGTATAATAAAAAAAAATCATCAAACCACAATAGGAAAAAGAAAAAGAGACAAGGAAGAAGTCTAAAATCAGTGCGAAAACAAGGTTTAAAATGG
>NW_020179308.1:0-242 GCF_003031525.2 Neophocaena asiaeorientalis asiaeorientalis | reverse complement strand
GCCAACATAAGTCAATCTCTTCACTACCTTGTTTGGCAAAGTTTTTTTTCAGAAAGGATACTAAAAACTCTAAATGTAAAAGAAAACGTTGATACATTATACTTTATCAAATTGAAAAACTTCTGCTCCTCAAAAGATGACAAGCATTAAGAAATGAAAAACTATATTCTCTGTACATAATAAACTCTACAAAATAATAATAGAAAGACAGTGAAAAAGTTGGAAAATGAGTTGAATACATA
>NW_020179307.1:0-240 GCF_003031525.2 Neophocaena asiaeorientalis asiaeorientalis | reverse complement strand
GAGGTTAAGGAGGTTTTAGGACCCAATTTTGGTCAATACACAAAAGAAAAAAAAAGTCCACTGTATTTCTCTATACTATAACAAGAAAGCTGAAATTGCTGGATTATGATGTAAAGTGCATTTCTTCCTACAGATTTCAGGTCAAACAATTTGAAAACCAGTGCCCCAGAGAAACTCTTGCACAAGTGTACCAAGAAATATATATAAGAGGGCTTCCCTGGTGGCGCAGTGGTTGAGAGT
>NW_020179306.1:0-241 GCF_003031525.2 Neophocaena asiaeorientalis asiaeorientalis | reverse complement strand
GGCGGACTCTCAACCACTGTGCCACCAGGGAAGCCCGAGTGCTCCTTTTTGATAACAGATTGTGTGAGCTCCTGTGCCCTTAAGTAATCTATTTGTGAGTTTGGTTAAATGAATAAGTATTGTTTTATAGAGACCTATGATCTGTTGTGTTTTAAAAACCTTTCTGATATTTTTTAACAAACTTCCCAAATATCAAATCGAACTAAAGCTCTTTTAGCCTCCAGCTGACTCTGGGATGCTT
>NW_020179305.1:0-242 GCF_003031525.2 Neophocaena asiaeorientalis asiaeorientalis | reverse complement strand
TTTCTTACCTTGCACATCCACTGCAGCAAGAAGGCTAATCCTCAGGGTGTGAAACCTCCCGAGTAACTATCTGAAAGCCTAAGTTCCATAACCCGCTGGGTGCTCTGACATTCTAATACTAGACACGGGCATTTGACTAACTCCATAAATACTATGAATTATTTTTTTCATTTTGAAGATCTAATGAGGTTAACTGTTTCTAATAACAAACAGCTATTTCTTAAAGGAAAGATAATCTCTGG
>NW_020179304.1:0-242 GCF_003031525.2 Neophocaena asiaeorientalis asiaeorientalis | reverse complement strand
CTGACCAGCTCCAGCTCTGACCCCTCTTTCTTCCCTGACTGTTCCCCTGCCCTGACTTGTCTGGATTATGTGGTTATCATGAGACCAGCCCCCTGGGGAGTCTTTGAAGGCACCCCGACGGCCTTCTCTTTGCTTCAGCACATTTCCAAGAAAGGACGCAAGCAATTTAGAAAAGCTTTCTTTCCAATTGAGTGCTGCTTCGGCCCCAGGTCCACACACCTTGCTCTGACGGAGGCGTTAAG
>NW_020179303.1:0-242 GCF_003031525.2 Neophocaena asiaeorientalis asiaeorientalis | reverse complement strand
CTTCCTCAGTGCAGGAATAATTGTGAATTAGTGTTTATTCTGAGATTACTGAGAGTAATGTAACATAGTTACTTCTACTTAAAGTTTGTTTCCAGGGAGAAAATTCACTAAATGTTTAACTGTTTGAAAAGTATAAATCCCAGCATATGAGTTTCAAAAACATTTTTTCCCACTATTCTATTTCCCACTATTCACAAGGGGTTGGCAAACTTGTGTAAAGGACCAGAGAGTAAATATTTTAG
>NW_020179302.1:0-242 GCF_003031525.2 Neophocaena asiaeorientalis asiaeorientalis | reverse complement strand
TCCTTTCCAGTGTCCAAGGTCTTCTGCTAGTTTTCAGCCGGTGTTCTGTGAGAACTGTTGCATCTATAGATGTATTCCTGATGTATCCTTGAAGAGAGATGAACACGTCCACCTACTCCTCCACCATCTTGAATCTCCTACTTTTATTTTTTTTAATTTTTAGTTTTTGGCTATATTGGGTCTTCTTTGCTGCATGTGGGGTTTCTCTAGTTGAGGCGAGTGGGGGCTACTCTTTGTTGCAG
>NW_020179301.1:0-242 GCF_003031525.2 Neophocaena asiaeorientalis asiaeorientalis | reverse complement strand
TATCAATTAAGTCCATCTGGTCTAATGTGTCATTTAAAGCTGTAGTTCCTTTCTTATCTTCATTTTGGATGATATGTCCATTGGTGAAAATGAGTGTTAAAGTCCCCTACTATTATTGTGTTACTGCTGATTTACCCTTTTATGGCTGTTAGCATTTGCCTGATGTATTGAGTTGCTCCTATGTTGGTTGCATATATATTTACAATTTTTATATCTTCTTCTCGGATTGATCCCTTGATCAT
>NW_020179300.1:0-242 GCF_003031525.2 Neophocaena asiaeorientalis asiaeorientalis | reverse complement strand
AGCTAGGAAAGTAAAATTATATTAAATTCTTGTTTTAGTATAAAGAAACTATAGTTCAATAAAATGCTATGTTTTAATACCCATATATTTTAATATCCTACCTTCAATATTTAAATATTTTCAGAAAGTATAAAAAATTGTAAAATATTTAAATCAAGCAATATAAGTTTAATTTAAAAATATAAAAATAAAATGCTGTGAGTTCTTTTTGTTGTTTTCTGCGGTACGCGGGGCTCTCACTG
>NW_020179299.1:0-241 GCF_003031525.2 Neophocaena asiaeorientalis asiaeorientalis | reverse complement strand
TGTTTAGCCTCCATGTGTTTGTATTTCTTACAGTATTTTTCTTGTAATTGATACGTAGTCTCATAGTGTTATGTTCAGAGAAGATATTTGATCCATTTAAATTTTCTTAAATTTACCAAGGCTTGATGTGTGCCCCAACATATGATCTATCCTGGATAATGTTCCATGAGCACTTTGGAAGAATGTGTATTCTGTTGTTATAGGATGGAGTGTCCTATAAATATCAATTAAGTCCATCTTG
>NW_020179298.1:0-242 GCF_003031525.2 Neophocaena asiaeorientalis asiaeorientalis | reverse complement strand
GATCAACAAACCTAGTTGTACCTTTTGCATATTAAAAAAAAATCTTAATAAGATCATTTTATTGGCATGTACTTTCATAAGCTTAATCTTAATTTTAATGAAGCAAATTTTAAAATGTAAAATGAATTTTAAAAACTCAAAAATGGGAAAATATAAGAACTTTCTCTAAAAGGATCTGCTTATTTTGTTAATAACTGGATATTTGTAATAGCTGTTTAATCTTCTGCTAAGCACTTATTATG
>NW_020179297.1:0-242 GCF_003031525.2 Neophocaena asiaeorientalis asiaeorientalis | reverse complement strand
CCAGACTGTGGCCATGACATAAGCTGCCACAAATCCAAGAATTGGCCTCAAAGAAATGGGAACAAGCCGACCCTGGAAGTAAAGACTAACTGTACTTAATAATCAAGGTGATGCTGGTCAGACCACCACATCACCAATTTCAAGATGACTCTCAGAGCTGCCTGTACTGTTTCTGCATATAGCCCCCTCCCTCGGCCTATAAAAGCTCTTGCCCACTGGTTGTCAGGGAGGGGAGTCGGCCT
>NW_020179296.1:0-242 GCF_003031525.2 Neophocaena asiaeorientalis asiaeorientalis | reverse complement strand
AGATTATTATAAATTATTGAGTATAATCCCCTGTGCTATATTGTAAGTCCTCATTGTTTATGTATTTTATATAGAGTAGTGTGTATATCTTAATTCCAAACTCCTAATTTATCCCTCCTCCCCTTCCCCTTTGATAAGCATTAATTTCATTTTCTATGTCTGTGGGTCTGTTTCTGTTTTATATATATATTCAATTATATCTTTTTTTAGATACCACATATAAGTGATATCACATGATATCT
>NW_020179295.1:0-242 GCF_003031525.2 Neophocaena asiaeorientalis asiaeorientalis | reverse complement strand
CCATCTAGTAGCTGGTTCCCTCCGAAGTTTCCCTCAGGATAGCTGGCGCTCTCGCACGAAACTAGCTCGAACCCACGCAGTTTTATCCGGTCAAGCGAATGATTAGAGGTCTTGGGGCCGAAACGATCTCAACCTATTCTCAAACTTTAAATGGGTAAGAAGCCCGGCTCGCTGGCGTGGAGCCGGGCGTGGAATGCGAGTGCCTAGTGGGCCACTTTTGGTAAGCAGAACTGGCGCTGCGG
>NW_020179294.1:0-242 GCF_003031525.2 Neophocaena asiaeorientalis asiaeorientalis | reverse complement strand
TTGTTTTATTTTTTAGATTCCACATATAAGTAATAACATACGGTATTTTTCTTTCTTTCTCTGACTCATGCTTTCACTAAGCATGATATTCTCTAGGTCCATCCATGTTGTTGCAAATTGCAGGATTTCAGTCTTTTTTATAACTGAGTGATACCCCATTGTGTATATATATACATATATCACATCTTCTTAATCCAGTTTTCTGTTGATGGACACGTAGGTTGCTTCCATATCTTGGCTAT
>NW_020179293.1:0-242 GCF_003031525.2 Neophocaena asiaeorientalis asiaeorientalis | reverse complement strand
AGCTGTATCATCAAAAGGCAAAACAGGAGTGAAAAATAAAATAACAGATTATGAGAAGATATTTCAATTCACATGTCTGTCAAAAGATTCCTATTCAGAATATAGAAAATACTTCTCCAAATTCATAATACAAAGACAGGCAATCTAAAAATAGACAAGATCCAAATCTAAACCATCTACAAATGGGCAAAGGATATGAAGTGGACCTTCATAAAAGAAGATATCTAATAAACATTTAAATA
>NW_020179292.1:0-242 GCF_003031525.2 Neophocaena asiaeorientalis asiaeorientalis | reverse complement strand
GTCATCTCATCCAGAATCTCAGAACCATGAACAAAAGAATCATTATCGGAATTATTTGTAAATGCTACATTTGCATTTCTATTCTGATACTGAGGAATCTGTACAATTATGATGTAGAAGCCACCAGTGCTTCTCAAACTTTAATGTAAATGTCAATCATCCTGCAGTTCTTGTGAAAATGTGGACTCTGTTTCCATAGTAAGGCTGGAATTTCAGTACTTCTAACATGCCCCCGGGTAATG
>NW_020179291.1:0-242 GCF_003031525.2 Neophocaena asiaeorientalis asiaeorientalis | reverse complement strand
TGTAACTGATTCACTTTGCTGTACAGCAGAAACTAACACAGTGTTGTAAAACAGCTATACTCCAATAAAAATTAATTTAACAAAATAAAGTAAAAGCATCTACCCCCTTGTCATGATATTTAGGGGATATTTTGTCATACTGTAATAGAAATGCGTTGACCAGTCCCAAGAATAACAAATATTTAAAGTTTTGTTTTTAATTAAAATAACATTGGTTATTTTAATATTTTAAAATATTATTT
>NW_020179290.1:0-242 GCF_003031525.2 Neophocaena asiaeorientalis asiaeorientalis | reverse complement strand
ACTCCTTTTACTGCGCTCACTATGTTCTCTTGCATTTTCACCTGCTGTCCCCTCTGGCTGGAAGTCTTTTTTCTGTTCCCTTTCTGTTCATTGCTAACTCCTCATCTCTAAAGCCTCATATTAAAAGCCATCTTCTCCAGGCAGCTTCTTGGACCTCCCCATGTGGCAAGAGATGCCTAGTCCTGTATGCTCCCACAGCACCCTGTGCTTCACCCATCCTCGGACTCACCACCACTCCCCAC
>NW_020179289.1:0-242 GCF_003031525.2 Neophocaena asiaeorientalis asiaeorientalis | reverse complement strand
TACCCTGCATCTGTGGAATACCTGAATAGACAATGAATTACCCCAAAATTAAGGCAGTGAAATTTGGAAGCAATGATATATATATTTTATTACTTTTCCTCGTTTTGTGAGAGTGTATGTGCATGCTTCTTTGTGTGATTTTGTCAGTACAGCTTTGCTTTTACCATTTACCCTAGGGTTCTGTCTGTCCGTTTGTTTTGGCATTTTTTTTTTTAGTATAGTTTTTAGCACTTGTTATCATT
>NW_020179288.1:0-242 GCF_003031525.2 Neophocaena asiaeorientalis asiaeorientalis | reverse complement strand
ACATGGTATATCTCTCCATCTCTTTGTATCATCTTTAATTTGTTTCATCAGCATATTATAGTTTTCGGCATGCAGCTCTCTTGTCTCCTTAGGTAGGCTTATCCCTAGGCATCTTATTCTTTGTGTTGCAATGATAAATGGGAGTGTTTCCTTAGTTTCCCTTTCCTATTTTTCATCACTAGTGTATAGGAATGCAAGAGCTTTCTGTGCATTACTTTTGTATCCTGCTACTTTACCAAATT
>NW_020179287.1:0-242 GCF_003031525.2 Neophocaena asiaeorientalis asiaeorientalis | reverse complement strand
ATTTATTCCTCTATTTCTGTTAACATTTGCTTTCTATATTTAGTTGCTCCTACATTGCATACATAAATGTTTGCAAATGTTATATTTTATTGTTGGATTGACTTTTTTGTTTTTATGTAATACCCCTTTGTCTTTTGTTACAGCCTTTGTTTAAAGTTTATTTTGTGTGATATAAGTATTGCTAAATATTGTTTTCTTTTCTTTCAATTTCCATAGAATATATTTTTTATATTCCTTTACTT
>NW_020179286.1:0-242 GCF_003031525.2 Neophocaena asiaeorientalis asiaeorientalis | reverse complement strand
AATGGACACATTCTTAGAAAGGTACAATCTCCCAAGACTGAGCCAGGAAGCAATAGAAAATATGAACAGGCCAATTACCAGTACTGAAATTGAATCATAATTTAAATACTCCCAACAAATAAAAGCTCAAGACCAGAGAGCTTCACAGGTGAAATCTACCAAACTTTTAGAGAAGACTTAACACCTATCCTTCCGAAACTGCTCCAAAAAATTGCAGAGGAAGGAATACTCCCAAACTCATT
>NW_020179285.1:0-241 GCF_003031525.2 Neophocaena asiaeorientalis asiaeorientalis | reverse complement strand
GTGCCTGTGTTCTGGTGGATGAGGCTGGATCTTTTCTTTTTTGTGGGCAGGACCACATCCAGTAGTGTGTTTTAGGGTGTCTGTGACCTTATGGTTTTAGACCGCCTGTCTGCTAATGGCTGGGCTTGTGTTCCTGTCTTGCTAGTTGTTTGGCTAGCAAACACTGTAGCTTGCTGGTCGTTGAGTGGATGTGGGTCTTAAGCGTTGAGATGGTGATCTCTGGGAGAGCTTTCACCATTTG
>NW_020179284.1:0-242 GCF_003031525.2 Neophocaena asiaeorientalis asiaeorientalis | reverse complement strand
TTTCCCATCTCTCACAAAGCATTTTGAATGCGATGGTACTTGAATTATTATATTTATTATACATTTGTTGGCTGAAAACAAAAAGTCATGGTCCTGTTTGGCTTTATTCTTTTAAGCTTCCAAATTTTGAACACTTTATGTACTAAGCATTGGGGCATTGTAATTTTATCCTTATACCTATCTTTGATGTATGCATTTACACCCCCATTTTACAGATGGAAACTGAGTCTCAGAGAGATCTA
>NW_020179283.1:0-242 GCF_003031525.2 Neophocaena asiaeorientalis asiaeorientalis | reverse complement strand
TTTCTACATCCCATGATTTCAATCTGGATTTACTTTTCTTCTTGCTTAAGCACATCTTTAGTGGTGCTTTTCGTAGAGGTTTCTATGGGACAAATGTTCTCATGTTATGTGTAAAAATATCCTTATTTTGGCCTTCTGAATATTAATTAGTTTTGGTATATTCAAATACAAATTCTAGTTTGACAGTGTTTTCACTTAGCACTGTATTATATTGTCCCTCTTTTCTGGTATCCAGTGTTGTT
>NW_020179282.1:0-242 GCF_003031525.2 Neophocaena asiaeorientalis asiaeorientalis | reverse complement strand
GTCAAGAAGGTTTTTATCACTTAACTTATGTGGAACCCAAATATCAAAGTGATTCACATAATCAATCTGGTACAAATGATTTTCAACGCTTGATTTGGATATTTTGATATGTTGGCTATTTCCCATGTGGTATAATGGTGATTCTTCTCAATTATTGTTTTGATTTGATCATGATCAACTTCAACTGGTCTACCCGACCTTATAGCATCATCCAGTGACGCATCTCCAGCACAAACCACTTT
>NW_020179281.1:0-242 GCF_003031525.2 Neophocaena asiaeorientalis asiaeorientalis | reverse complement strand
CGGCATTCTCACAAGTTTGGCGCAGCTGTGCTGCTCACGCCTCTCCCGTCGCGGCGTCTGCACACAGCCCGCCGCCGCCATCTTGAATAGTGGTGGTGTGCGCAGCGCTTCTGCGCACGGCTCGCCAAGGTGAGTCAGCGCGGCTTTTCCGCCCAAGGAGCTCGGGCCTGAAGGGCCAGGCCAAGGCCTCTGCGAAAGTAGACTGGGCACAAAGGAAAAGAAAAAAAGGTAAGACTTTATTT
>NW_020179280.1:0-241 GCF_003031525.2 Neophocaena asiaeorientalis asiaeorientalis | reverse complement strand
GAAGCCCCTTCGTGGGCGGAGACTGCAGGTGGCGGAGGGGGTAAGGCTACGGAGCCACAGAGGAGAGCACAGCAACAGTAGTGCAGCGGACAAACCGGAGAGATTCACGCCACCAGGAGAGGCTTATCCTGCTCACCCGCCCGGGTGGGCGGGGCTGGGAGCTGAGGCTTGGGCTTTGGGCGGATCCCAGGGAGAGGACAGGGATTGGCGGCGTGAACACAGCCTGCAGGGGGCTAGTGCA
>NW_020179279.1:0-241 GCF_003031525.2 Neophocaena asiaeorientalis asiaeorientalis | reverse complement strand
GCTAGGGTCCTGTGATCCAGGGACAACTTCCCCGGGAGAACCACATGGCGTGCCTCAGGCTGGTGCAACGTCACGCTGCCCCTGCCACAGCAGGCTCGCCCTGCATTCCTATTATGACTACCAAATCCCTCCCTCCCCCAGCATGAGTGAGCAAGAGCCCCCTAACCAGCCACTGCTTTACTCCATCCTGTCTGGGCGGGAACAGAAGCCTGAGGGCAAGCTACACGCAGAGGCGGGGCCA
>NW_020179278.1:0-242 GCF_003031525.2 Neophocaena asiaeorientalis asiaeorientalis | reverse complement strand
ATTAAATAGGGAACACAGTAATTTTCATTTTCTAAACATTTCTATACACTTTTACTTCCTTTTTTTGATTTTCACATATCTTCTCAGTATGGTCTATGAAGATGTCATCATTGTAAACTATTAATTTTGCAAGAAGTTTAATTTTCCCAGTAATTTCAGATGTGCCCATCCAAATGGATATTTATGAATCAAATGAGAAAGGTTTTTGTCTTAAAGTCAGAAGAGATGAAGGTTTGTAAATA
>NW_020179277.1:0-241 GCF_003031525.2 Neophocaena asiaeorientalis asiaeorientalis | reverse complement strand
GGCACCTTGCCCTGAGCTGCAGAGCAACCTCCTGACATAACGTAGGAGGAGTTTGTTTTTCCTCAGGATAAGCCCTGTAAGTTGAAACAGATGGCCACCCCAATTACCAGGTAGTGTTAGCATAAAGTATTTGTGACAAAAGGCACTGTCCAGTCATTGTGCTTGAAGACTACTCGCTGTCGATCTTGTAATGAGTTGTATCTGCTTGGCTGTATAAGAAAGGAAGATTTCTGTCTTCCCA
>NW_020179276.1:0-241 GCF_003031525.2 Neophocaena asiaeorientalis asiaeorientalis | reverse complement strand
TCCAGGTGGTACTGGGTGACCATGCCTATAATCCTCGTGGCCGACAAGAGAGAGCAACAAGGAGAAAGGGGGTCAGGGAATGAGGAGAGGAAGCCTTGCGAAGCAGAAACTATGAGAGTGAGAGTGCAAGCTGCCCACCTGCACCTAAACAGGCAGAGTGCCTAGGGTCAAGAGCAGAATTCTTTTTTTTTTTTTCTTTTGTGTATGCGGGCCTCTCACTGTTGTGGCCTCTCCCGTTGTG
>NW_020179275.1:0-241 GCF_003031525.2 Neophocaena asiaeorientalis asiaeorientalis | reverse complement strand
GTCCTGTCACACTTGGGGCTGCAGAGCCACCAGGAGGATCTGGGGGTCTAGTTTACAGACCATGTGATCTTTCCTAGACCCCAATACCTGCTTCCTGTTTCATTGTTTGCTGGCAAAACTAACCAATAGATTAGATATTTAATCCTGGAAAAGCAAGAGTAAAAGGTCTTATTTCTGGAAACAGATGAAAATGACATATTTTCAGGAAGTTCAGAGATAAAAGCCCACAGGAGCAGGCAGG
>NW_020179274.1:0-241 GCF_003031525.2 Neophocaena asiaeorientalis asiaeorientalis | reverse complement strand
GTATCCTGCAACTTTACCAGATTCATTGATGACCTCTAGTAATTTTTTGGTGGCATCCTTAGGATTTTCTATCTATAGTATTGTGTCATCTGCAAACCATGACAGTTTTACTTCCTCCATTCCAGTTAGAATTCCTTTTATTTCTTTTTCTTATCTAATAGCCGTGGCTAAGACTTCCAATACTATGTTGAACAAAAATGGTGAGAGTGAGCATCTTTGTCTTGTTCCTGATCTTAGAGGA
>NW_020179273.1:0-241 GCF_003031525.2 Neophocaena asiaeorientalis asiaeorientalis | reverse complement strand
TTGTACATATTGACCACCTTTACCCATTTCACCCACCCTCCTACCCCCTGCCTATGGTAAACACCAGTCTATGTATCTATGAGCTTTTTTAAAAATTCCATATAAAGTGAGATCTTACAGGTTTTTTCTTTCTCTATCTGACATATTTTACCTAGCATAACGCCCTCATGGTCCATTCATGTTGCCACAAATGGCATGATTTGCTTCTTTCTTATGGCTGAATTTTTTATATATATAAAAA
>NW_020179272.1:0-241 GCF_003031525.2 Neophocaena asiaeorientalis asiaeorientalis | reverse complement strand
GAACATAGATACAAAAATCCCCAACAAAATACTAGCAAACACAATCCACCAACACATTAAAAGGATCATAAACTTGGTGAAGACTTCTCTGGGGAAATACTTTCTTTAAACAATTATTTCAGTAATTATTTTTACTTGTTGAGTCTCTTCAATGGAAGTTTCTTTGAATTCAATTTATAAATTCCTTTATAAAAAATACTACCATAATAGGAAAATTTAATGAGAGTAAAATAAAAGTAGA
>NW_020179271.1:0-241 GCF_003031525.2 Neophocaena asiaeorientalis asiaeorientalis | reverse complement strand
GGTCTTATCCAGTTCCCTCCCTCCCCACCGTCCTATCAGTAAAGAGAAACTAAGGCCCAAAAGAGCAAACATGGCTCGTCCAAGGCTTCAGGGAAGAAGCACAGTTGAGTCTAGAACCTTAGGCTCCAGCCCCATGCCGGGCCCATTTCCTAATATATGACAGGAATGCTCTAGACCAGCACACCTCCTACTTTATTGCCCATTTGGTTCATCTGAAGTCCTGTTAAAATGCAGACTCTGA
>NW_020179270.1:0-241 GCF_003031525.2 Neophocaena asiaeorientalis asiaeorientalis | reverse complement strand
GTCCTGTGTTTTAGTAAGAAAACATTTTGAATAATCATATGGGGCTATTCCAGGAAAAAACAGCTTTTACGTCAAGGAGAAACTTAAACTAAGGTACATCAAAGCATAAGAAGCATTTTAAACTCTTTAACTTCAATCTCTCCTTAGAGTTTATTAAAATCCAACGTCTAAATAATAGGTCAGAAAATCTATCTTAAAAGGGGGGCTTAATGACATTACAAGATAATTTTACTAAGGAGGA
>NW_020179269.1:0-241 GCF_003031525.2 Neophocaena asiaeorientalis asiaeorientalis | reverse complement strand
TCCAAACTGTGTAGAGAAATTCAGTACAATAAAATATCTCAAAGACATTATAACACCAAACCTAAGTACTTGTAACAAAGTGTGCTCCAGTCTGAAAGTCCAAGGTCAGAGGTGTTTTGCTAACACAGAGTTTTAAATATTTCTTAGCCAAAAGGAACCTGTAGAGTCTCTAGACACTTGGTTTAAGGAAAGATAGTTTCAATTAGAAACAATCCTGAGCTCTTAGAAATAATATTCCCCC
>NW_020179268.1:0-241 GCF_003031525.2 Neophocaena asiaeorientalis asiaeorientalis | reverse complement strand
TGTCTTTTTCTCCTGGGAATTTTGAGTTGAGCTGAACATGACTGGGAAGCAGTTAAAGATGAATCAGTACTTAGAAGAATGCAGACACTAATTCCTTTCCCACAGGGTTTTTACATCCTTTCTGAAATGTGTATATAATAAAATGTATCTATATTCTTTGAAGGCTTTCCTATTCTTTATCATTCCACTATTTTATTTTATTTTCTGGAAACCATATTTTCTGTTACTTAAATCCAAAATA
>NW_020179267.1:0-241 GCF_003031525.2 Neophocaena asiaeorientalis asiaeorientalis | reverse complement strand
GTTTGGGATTGACATGTATACTCTGCTATATTTAAAATAGATAACCAACAAGGACCTATTGTTAAAAAATAAATACATAAAAAGATGATAATTTAAAAAAAATAGATAAGAATAAATGTCAAATCCTATATTTAAATTTTGGGATTATTTTAAAAATTACACAAATATAGCATAAGGAGATTTGCTTTAAAAAATAGGTTACAGGGCTTCCCTGGTGGCGCAGCAGTTGAGAGTCCGCCTG
>NW_020179266.1:0-241 GCF_003031525.2 Neophocaena asiaeorientalis asiaeorientalis | reverse complement strand
TTTTTTATATTTTTTTGCCAGGCAAAAGTATTTTTGTGTGGATTTACATTTTTTCCCCCCAATGGAAAGGTAGCTTTAATGTGCTAAAAGGATTCTTTTGACCTCTAGCTAAATTTGGGATGTTACAGAAGTTCCCTGAAACATCTCAAAGAGAGAGATTAAACTAATTAGATTTACTTGGTATGTTGAATTACATGGGAAGCATTGTCAAATGAGTGATGATAAACCTTCTTAGGTTATA
>NW_020179265.1:0-241 GCF_003031525.2 Neophocaena asiaeorientalis asiaeorientalis | reverse complement strand
AAATTTCTTAGAAACCAAAGAAATACAAAGGTTTAGTTCTTATGATGATATTAATTGGAAATACGTTGCATCTACTACATGTTGAGAATCTCCTTGGACATGAATTGATGCACTGAGACCTAGCCATAGGATATAGCTACCCAATCCACTGCCTACTTATAAGTTCTTCTGAATAAGATTTTATTATATATTGTTTCACTTTAGAACTGCCTACGTTGGGCAGAGTAGTTTTCCTGAGTTA
>NW_020179264.1:0-241 GCF_003031525.2 Neophocaena asiaeorientalis asiaeorientalis | reverse complement strand
GTCCTTTTCATTCCCTATTCCTCATTTATGATCCCACCCCAGGGTCTCAGGAAGAATGACTGACTGTGTCATCCCATCCCTTCCTCAGTTTCCCCATCTATTGTGGGATTTGGACTGTGAGCTCTTCTTAGAGAGGGAGGAACAGAGCCTCCTGGGAAGTGTTGGGGGGTACCTCCTCCAGCTGCTGGCTTTGTGCCGGGGGCCCTGCTGGAGGCTGCCACCAGTCAGTGTAGGGTGCAGG
>NW_020179263.1:0-241 GCF_003031525.2 Neophocaena asiaeorientalis asiaeorientalis | reverse complement strand
GGAGCTGACAGTCACTGGGGCACAAGGAGAGTGGGAGCCTGGGAGGACCCAGTATTACCGAACTGCTTGGGTCTGCTTGCCCGAGTGCAGTAAAGCCAATCTACTGACACCAGTTGTGGTGAAGGCAAGTGCAGCTTTAATTGTAAAAGCGCCAATACAAGGAGGACAGTTGGCTTGTGCTCTAAAAGCCCAAACTCCCCGAGGGATTTCAGCAAAGCATTTTAAAGGCCAGTTTAAGGAG
>NW_020179262.1:0-241 GCF_003031525.2 Neophocaena asiaeorientalis asiaeorientalis | reverse complement strand
GTGGAGCTGGTGGAGGCGGCCGAGGAGTTCGCCTTCGCCGTGCGCTTCGCTGGGGCCCGGGCCCGCACTTATGTGCTGGCGGCCGAGAGCCAGGCCGCCATGGAGGGCTGGGTGAAGGCGCTGTCGCGGGCCAGCTTCGACTACCTGCGGCTGGTGGTGCGCGAGCTGGGACACCGGTTGGCGGCCGCGCGCGCAGGCGGCCCACTCCCGCCCCGCCGACCCCACGCGCTCCCGCCCAAGG
>NW_020179261.1:0-241 GCF_003031525.2 Neophocaena asiaeorientalis asiaeorientalis | reverse complement strand
TATCTGAAAGAAACAAAAACACTCATTCAAAATGATACATGCACCCCAATGTTCATAGCAACATTATTTAGAATTGCCAAGATATGGAAGCAATCTAAGTGTCCATCAACACATGAATGGATACACACAATGGAATACTACTCAGCCATGAAAAAGAATTAAATTTTGCCATTTGCAGCAACATGCATGAACTTGGAGGACATTATGCTAAGTGAAATAAGTCAGAGGAAGACAAATACTG
>NW_020179260.1:0-241 GCF_003031525.2 Neophocaena asiaeorientalis asiaeorientalis | reverse complement strand
TATATATATTATAGTCTAGTTTCTGGAAGTAACACTTCTGAACATAACCCCTCTGAACACTGGCAGATAATACTCTAGGAAATAGAGATCAGTGTAGCCAGGCAACAATTTCAAAATCATCACATGGTCAAGCAGTAAGGTGGATATGAAAAATGCAGGCAGAGGTTCTATAGAACCTCTCTGGAGGGGATGTCTTAATATATTAGCATTACAAAAATGTCTCCAGCTCCCCAATCTTAAA
>NW_020179259.1:0-241 GCF_003031525.2 Neophocaena asiaeorientalis asiaeorientalis | reverse complement strand
CTGTTCCTTTAACCCCATCCTGTCTGAGCGAAGAACAGATGTCCTCAGGAGACCTACATGCAGAGGCAGGGCCTGAGCCAAAGCTGAATCCAGGGAGCTGTGCGAACAAAGAAGATAAAGGGAAATCCTTCCCAGCAGCCTTAATAGTGGAGGATTAAATCTCCACAATCAACTTGATATACCCTGCAGCTGTGTAATACCTGAATAGACAACGAATCACCCCAAATTGCGGAGGTGGACT
>NW_020179258.1:0-241 GCF_003031525.2 Neophocaena asiaeorientalis asiaeorientalis | reverse complement strand
TCGGAGCCCAGGGTGCCGGGCTCCAGGCTGGGCCCTTGAGGTCATGACTTCATCTGAGCATCACGGCAGTCCTTGTGATCCAGGTTGGGAGGCTCAGGTGGCAACAGTCAGGGGACCTCCTGCAGGCAGGTTGGCATGCTGACCACCTTTGTGCTCGCAGACCAGCCTCCCGGACCACAGAGCGATGGCCAGAGCCACAGCCCGTCTCAGAGCCACGAGGCCACGTGTTCAAGGGGACACT
>NW_020179257.1:0-241 GCF_003031525.2 Neophocaena asiaeorientalis asiaeorientalis | reverse complement strand
TCAATTCCTAAGAGGCTGGAGAAACAAAAATGAATCTTGAGTTGGGAGTTTAGAGAACTGGCCTCCAGTACAAGCCCCATTGCTAACTGTGTGAAATTTCCAAGGTGCCTACCTTCTCTGGCCTCGGTTTCCTCATCTGATACACACTGATGGTCTCCCTGGACATACTGTTGTCATAGGTTGTTTTGAGAGTGAAATGTGATATTATCTGTGAAAGTCGTCTAAGAAGTATAAAACTCTG
>NW_020179256.1:0-240 GCF_003031525.2 Neophocaena asiaeorientalis asiaeorientalis | reverse complement strand
ATAGCTGTCATTTATAACTCTGCAGGTTTCCGAATTACAGTTCCCCTGAGCCTCTTTCTTCAACTCGCTTCTTTGTGAATTGGCCGCAAAACCTCAGGATTGTTTGAGGCCCTAATCTGGTTCCGGCATGGCATGCAGAGTCTGTGGTTAATGCCACTTCCTGGAGGGAAATGAGAGTTACATGTGCCTGTCCACAAATCTATACCTAGTCTCTCATTGGTTCTCCCTATTCCTGTTTAT
>NW_020179255.1:0-241 GCF_003031525.2 Neophocaena asiaeorientalis asiaeorientalis | reverse complement strand
TGCAAAGGGTATTATGCTGTACTTTGTAGCACCAAACACAGGTGTGATGAATTATTGGTGTGACTATTTAAGGATTGTCTTCTACTAGATAATATTTATGCCACATTGTGGGAAGAGTTGCATTTGTCTGGTTCACTCCTTAGCTTGGTGCATGGTACACAGTAGGCACCGAATGATGTAGATAAATGAGTTTACAGGTGTATTGAGGATGTACAGGGCATTTTAAGCCATGGTATCCATG
>NW_020179254.1:0-241 GCF_003031525.2 Neophocaena asiaeorientalis asiaeorientalis | reverse complement strand
GATCAACAAACCTAGTTGTACCTTTTGCATATTAAAAAAAATCTTAATAAGATCATTTTATTGGCATGTGCTTTCATACGCTTAACCTTAATTTTCATGAAGCAAATTTTAAAATGTAAAACGAATTTTAAAAACTCAAAAACGGGAAAATATAAGAACTTTCTCTAAAGGGATCTGCTTATTTTGTTAATAACTAGATCTTTGTAATAGCTGTTTAATCTTCTGCTAAGCACTTATTATG
>NW_020179253.1:0-240 GCF_003031525.2 Neophocaena asiaeorientalis asiaeorientalis | reverse complement strand
GGGCCAGTGTCCTGAACTTGGCTCTCCCACCTCAGTGGCACCGCCCTGACGCAGGGCTGGAGCACTAAGTATCTGTCCTCCACACAGCTTTTGCACCGACCTAGTCTTGAAGCTCTCGCCACTGCTCCTCAAACCGGTGCCCATCCTCTCCGAATTTTCTTATTTCCTTTCTTCTGCTGACTTTAGGCTTTGATTGTTCTTGTTATTTTTTAACATCTTTATTGGAGTATAATTGCTTTA
>NW_020179252.1:0-241 GCF_003031525.2 Neophocaena asiaeorientalis asiaeorientalis | reverse complement strand
GGTTTTTGTTCATTTGTTTATCATTCTTGTGAACTGTCTCTTCAAATTTTCACTCGTTTTTTGAAAAATTTGGTACTGTTGTTTTTTTAATATTTAGTTGCAGTTCATATATATTCGACACATTTTGAATAATAAACTTTTATATCTAGGAACTTTCTTACCTGGAAACAAGACAGAAAGCACAGGTAAGTTTGTATGTGTGAAATCGTCTCCTTAAAGATAGAAACATACAAAGGAGTTT
>NW_020179251.1:0-241 GCF_003031525.2 Neophocaena asiaeorientalis asiaeorientalis | reverse complement strand
CTGCTGCTGCTACTTCTACTGCTGCTGCTACTACTATTACTACTACTGGCCCAGTGCCTGGCAAATACTACTACTATTACTATTACTGCTGCTGCTTGTACTAATGCTACTGCTACTGCTACGACTAGTAGTCCAGTGCATTGCAAATACTTCTAATGCTACTATTACTCCTGATGCTGCTACTACAGCTATTACTACTATCAAAACTGTTAGCCCTGTGTATGGCAAAACTACTACTACT
>NW_020179250.1:0-241 GCF_003031525.2 Neophocaena asiaeorientalis asiaeorientalis | reverse complement strand
GTGTTGTCCGGAGGGTACACATGGGCAATGGGCTCCGGGCCGTGCCTTCATGTGTGCTCTCCGCGGGAGACTGGACCCTGGTTCTGCAGCTGGGCAAGGCCCTCAGAAACCCCAGGGGCAGCACGACATGGCCGCCCCTGGGAGTGCCCGGTGCAAATGGCCCCGGCTCCAGGACCTCTAAGACCCTCAGCTTCCGGTGAGGGAGGGGGCCACGTGACTCCAGTGCGGCCGCAGGCAGGGC
>NW_020179249.1:0-241 GCF_003031525.2 Neophocaena asiaeorientalis asiaeorientalis | reverse complement strand
TTAGAAAAGAGAGAGTGATTATTAAAGGAACTTACAGTTATGTCTAAAGAGTTGTAAATTTAGGAAGACACAAATTTCCAAAACAAAAATGGTCATGTTAACAACTGTGAAGGCTGATCTCTTTTATCTGTGATCATCAGAAACTTAGGTTGCTCTGGATGTGAAAGGCAGGTGATTTCAATAGGTCTTCCAGGCCTCTAGGTAGAGAATGTGGTATAAACAAAGTATAGAGACAGGAAAT
>NW_020179248.1:0-240 GCF_003031525.2 Neophocaena asiaeorientalis asiaeorientalis | reverse complement strand
TTTATAACAAAGTGAATCAGTTATACATATACTTATGTCCCTATATCTCTTCCATTTTGCATCTTCCTCCCTCCCACACCCCCTATCCCACCCCTCTAGGTGGTCAAAAAGCACCAAACTCATCTACCTGTGCTATGCGGCTGCTTCCAACTAGCTATCAATCTTACGTTTGGTAGTGTATATATGTACATGCCATTCGCTCACTTTGTCCCAGCTTACCCTTCCCACTCCCCATGTCCT
>NW_020179247.1:0-239 GCF_003031525.2 Neophocaena asiaeorientalis asiaeorientalis | reverse complement strand
TGTTAGTTTCTGCTTTATAACAAAGTGAATCAGTTATACTTGCATGCTTTTTAAAATGTTAGTTTTGGTTGTTTTGCAATGTGACTCTGTACTATGACTGGTCCCAATGGAAGCCAGAAGTATTTGTGTTACAGGATGAATGTGTCTTAAAACCATCCATCTTCAACAGCCTTGTAGCAGTCGGAATAGAACATCTAGAGAGTCACCAGCAGGAAAGTAAAGAAGGAGTAAGATGGGAG
>NW_020179246.1:0-241 GCF_003031525.2 Neophocaena asiaeorientalis asiaeorientalis | reverse complement strand
TCAAGTAGAATAAAGCTCTCTGAATGTTAAGCCAAGTTACTCTGACTCTGGCTGCTTTGAAGAATGTAGAGGATGAGGAGAGTTGAAGCTGAAGGGCCAGTTAAGAGATCATTGTAGCAGGCCCAGAGAGACAGTGGTGGCTTGAACTGCGTGTTGGTAGAGGAAATGAAGAGATGCAGACAAATTGCAGATGAACTCGATGAGTCCACAGGATCTGCTTTATGGACCAGAGGTGAGGAAT
>NW_020179245.1:0-241 GCF_003031525.2 Neophocaena asiaeorientalis asiaeorientalis | reverse complement strand
TCATTAGTATGTAGTATAAAATAGCTGGGGAGAGGGTTAAATAGGGTGATGTAAACAGCATGCAATACAGTACCTGGTGCACATTAAGCCTTCAGTAAAGCATCAGTCATTATCATTATAGTTTACAGGTTATAAGTGCAGACAAAAATATAAATGAACTACTCTAATAGTAAATGAAGCACATTTGCTGGCTCAACTTTAACACTGACACAAATAGAAAGAATACTAATTATTTTTTAAT
>NW_020179244.1:0-231 GCF_003031525.2 Neophocaena asiaeorientalis asiaeorientalis | reverse complement strand
GTGTGTGTGTGTGTGTGTGTGTGTGTGTGTGTGTATAAGATGCTGATTTGAAAAGATACACACATCCCATGTTCACAGCAGCATTATTTACAACTGCCAGATACGGAAGCAACCCAAGTGTCCATCGACAGATGGCGGCTAAAGAAGATGTGGTATATATCTGATAGAATACTACTCAGCCATAAAACAGAACAAAATTTTCCCATTTGCAGCAACATGGATGGACTTGGA
>NW_020179243.1:0-241 GCF_003031525.2 Neophocaena asiaeorientalis asiaeorientalis | reverse complement strand
CCAGTTTCAAATGTGAGGGATGTAATGAAACATTTATTATGCAACAACGTGGTATCTAAAATTTAAGAGGTATATGTCAAAGTAATGGAAATGTGTTACTGAAATTGTGATTGTCAAATTCTTCTCTGGGGTAACATAAATTAAAATTAATAAAAATAATTCAAGGAATTGATTTTGTTTTCAACCATTGGGAAATCCACTGAATCATTCAAGTAACAATCATTCATAAACTCAGATCCGT
>NW_020179242.1:0-241 GCF_003031525.2 Neophocaena asiaeorientalis asiaeorientalis | reverse complement strand
GATTATGAAAGTAAAGCATACTTATGATAGCATTATACTTCATTAAAGCATAATGAAAATTTTTTAAATAGCCCATAATTTTACCACCCAGATTTTATGACCATTTGTGAAATATTTTCTTCTTGAAGAGGTTGTATACATCTAGTATTTTGGCTACGAAATTATTTTTTTATTAAAGCATAGTTGATGTACAATATTACATTAGTTTCAGGTATATAACATAGTGATTCAGTATTTTTAA
>NW_020179241.1:0-241 GCF_003031525.2 Neophocaena asiaeorientalis asiaeorientalis | reverse complement strand
TGTCTGTATAGCTTTGCTTTTATGATTTGTCCTAGGGTTCTTTCTGACCATTTCTTTTTTTTTTCTTTTAATTTAATTTTTAGCACTTGTTATCATTGCTGATTTGGTTGTTCTCTTCTTTCATTCTTTTTTTAAATTACTTTTTAATTATTTGATTTGATTTGATTTTATCTTTCTTTCTTTCTTTCCTTCCTTCTTCCTTTTTTCTCCCTTTTCTTCTGAGCTGTGTGGCTGACAAGGT
>NW_020179240.1:0-241 GCF_003031525.2 Neophocaena asiaeorientalis asiaeorientalis | reverse complement strand
TCTAGGTCCATCCACATTGTTGTAAATGGTAGAATTTCATTTTATGGCTCAATAATATTCCATTGTATGTACGTACATCACATCTTCTTTACCCATCATCTGTTGATGGACACTTAAGTTGCTTCTCCATACCTTGGCTATTGTAAATAATGCTGCTATGATCATTAGGGTGCAAGATTCTTCTCAAATTAGTGTTTTTGTTTTCTTCGGATACATACCCAGGAGTGGAATTGCTGGATCA
>NW_020179239.1:0-241 GCF_003031525.2 Neophocaena asiaeorientalis asiaeorientalis | reverse complement strand
TAGTATTTAACTATTGTACAATGACTTTTTGATTTTGTGTCATCTCCCCTATAAGAGTGAGACAGTCTCAAGGAATGAGCTTTCTCTTAATCATCTTTCTATGCTGAGTGGCTTTATATCACATCCTTATGTGACTGTGGACTAAATGAGCAAGAGAGGTTACTGCAACCATTGTTTCAGGTCTACAGTTATATAACCAATAACAGTGCACTGTCACACAGGAGAAAGTAATCTGATTAAT
>NW_020179238.1:0-238 GCF_003031525.2 Neophocaena asiaeorientalis asiaeorientalis | reverse complement strand
GGAACTGTGTCATGATAAACAAATGATGCTATTATTACTTTGTAGATTGTAGACATACCTCTATTGTTATATGAGGCTGGAAGAATGACCTTCCACCTCTTCCTATCAATGGTTAATAGGCACTGTAAGATTCTATAGGAAAAATTAGTGCAACTCTTTCCATAGCAATTGAAACACACGTCTCAAGAAGGGATCACCCATCTAGAGACTGTCATACAGAGTGAAGTAAGTCAGAAAG
>NW_020179237.1:0-241 GCF_003031525.2 Neophocaena asiaeorientalis asiaeorientalis | reverse complement strand
CTTTTTTATATATATAAAATTTTTTTTTATATTTTTATATTTATATTTATTTTTATATTTATATTTTTATATTTATATATATATTTATTGTATTTATTTTTATATTTTTATTGTTTTATATATTATATTATAATATAATATTATTATTATATTATATTATTCTTTCTTCTTTATTATAATACAAAGAAATATAATAATACGCTTTTAATATGTTTTCTTTGTATTTAATTTTTGAGAGTTT
>NW_020179236.1:0-241 GCF_003031525.2 Neophocaena asiaeorientalis asiaeorientalis | reverse complement strand
GTGATTTTAATTTGCCAGTTTCTCCAGTCTCAATTCAGACCACTTACATCTCCTGTCCACCAGAAGAACAAGGTAATGATGGGGGAAAAACAGAAAAAGAAAATCTCAGTGATATATGCCTGGTCCTTTCCAAATGAGCGAGCCATACCCTGGGAGGAGGGGGTATAATAAGAGGTTATAGAATACACAGAGCACCAGATTGTACTCAAAGATTTGTGAGAATTTTTACATTAAAACAATT
>NW_020179235.1:0-241 GCF_003031525.2 Neophocaena asiaeorientalis asiaeorientalis | reverse complement strand
CTGGAATGACCAATTGCTGAAATCTAGAGGGTTGGAGAGGGACATTGCTCATCTAATTTGTTTTGCCTTGTACCAACTATTTCTTCATAAACTTTAAATAAGGAGACAGCCTTTTAGATATCAGCGTATGGTCTATGTTAAGCATATTGATTTTTATTAAGGTATAATAATTTTGTTGCCAGAAATTTGAGGAACATTTTGGCCTCCATGCCGGAGACCAGGAGCCAGAAAGTTTGAAGTT
>NW_020179234.1:0-241 GCF_003031525.2 Neophocaena asiaeorientalis asiaeorientalis | reverse complement strand
CATCTGATTTGCATTTGTCTAACATAAAGCAATGGTGAGCACCTTCATATGTGATTTTTTTTGTTTTTTTGAACAGTATGAGTAAAATTTACCCCTTGAAAAAGGGTTATTGAAAGCTTGCATTATTTTGAAGTCTATTTCGATTACCTACCCCTAGACATTTCTTGAGGGTTGTTGTCATTTACAGCTCCCCAGGCATGGTGAATATGAAGTGCCTATAAGGTCCAGTTTTAGAATTGTT
>NW_020179233.1:0-241 GCF_003031525.2 Neophocaena asiaeorientalis asiaeorientalis | reverse complement strand
CGGACAGGCAGGACAACAAAGATACAAGGTTGAAACACAGTGCTCCCCAAGTTATAAGTTATTTTAATGTAATGTTCTCCCTTTTCTCTGATGAAAGCATTAAAAAAAAAATCAACCCATTTTAAGAGCTATATAACACAGAAAGGAACGTTTTCCCTCTATCACATCCTCACCTACCCAGTAAGTATGCAGTTATCAGGTTTTCTTCCTGCTAAATATATTATTTAGAGAGGCTTAATTT
>NW_020179232.1:0-240 GCF_003031525.2 Neophocaena asiaeorientalis asiaeorientalis | reverse complement strand
GACCCTGTCAGCCACATGACTCAGAAGAAAAGGGAGAAAAACAAATAAAGTTATTAAAATAAAAGATTAAAAAAATTATTAAAAATAAAAATATATAAAATAAAAAAGAAAGAAGAGAGCAAGTAAAACCAAAAACAAATCCACCAATGATAACAAACATTAAAAACTATTACAGAAAACCCCCAAAAAACAGATAGATAGAGCCCTAGGACAAATGGTAAAAGCAAAGCTATACAGACA
>NW_020179231.1:0-240 GCF_003031525.2 Neophocaena asiaeorientalis asiaeorientalis | reverse complement strand
ATTCTCATATCAGACAAAATAGACTTTAAAACGAAGACTATAACAAGAGACAAAGAAGGACACTATGTAATGATAAAGGGATCAATCCAGAAGAAGATATACAGTTGTAAATATTTATGCACCCAACATAGGAACACTTTAATACATAAGCCAAATGCTTACAGCCATAAAAGGGGAAATGAACAGTGGCACAATCATAGTAGGGGACTTTAACTTCCCACTTTCACAAATGGACAGATG
>NW_020179230.1:0-241 GCF_003031525.2 Neophocaena asiaeorientalis asiaeorientalis | reverse complement strand
TTTATGTACCTACCAACAGTATACAAGAGTTCCCTTTTCTCTACATTCTCACCAAGACTTATTTTTTCTCTTTTTGATAATAGCCGTTGTAACAGATATGAAGTGGTATCTCATTTTGGTTTGATTTGCATTTCCCTGATGGTTAGTTATGTTGAGTGTCTTTTCATGTACCTGTTGGCCATGTGTGTATGTCTTTGGAAAAATATCTATTCAGATCTTCTGCCCATTTTTTTTTTTTTTT
>NW_020179229.1:0-240 GCF_003031525.2 Neophocaena asiaeorientalis asiaeorientalis | reverse complement strand
GGACTGGGGTTGGCTGTGTGAACACAGTCTGAAGGGGGCTACTGTGCCACAGCTAGCTGGGAGGGAGTCCAGAAAAAAGTCTGAACCTGCCTAAGAGGCAAGAGAGCATTGCTTCGGGCTGCGCAAGGAGAGGGAATTCAGAGCACCACCTACACGAGCTCCAGAGACCGGCGGGAGCAGTGGCTATCAGCGCGGACCGCAGAGACTGGCATGAAACGCTAAGGCTGCTGCTGCTGCCAC
>NW_020179228.1:0-237 GCF_003031525.2 Neophocaena asiaeorientalis asiaeorientalis | reverse complement strand
TTTAAATCAACTATACTTCAATTAAAAGAATGATTGACATAAAAAAAAGCAATGGGATGTGTCTCTTTTTGCCTTCCTCCCTTTACCTTCCTGTTTCCTGTAATGTGGATGTGATGGCTGAAGCTGGAGCAGGCATCTTGTGACAGTGAGGATAAAAGCCATATATGTATGAGAATGCTGAAGCAGAGAGGACTGATTGCCCAGTGATTTTTTTTTTTTTTTTTTTTTTTTTTTTTG
>NW_020179227.1:0-240 GCF_003031525.2 Neophocaena asiaeorientalis asiaeorientalis | reverse complement strand
ATTGGGGTGTTCTTCATGAACTGCAAACAGCCTGTTTTCTGTTTTCCACAGGAACTGCTTTACGGATGCTTTTAGGACAGCCTGAGTGGCATATTGGTGGTACTAATGGTATAAAGTATTGATTTTGGTTTATATTAAATGCAGTTTTATTTAAACAGGGGACCCCCCCTCCAAATACACTCTTTGCATAAAGACAAAAGTCTCCACAAAATACTGAGAGGTAGAAGTAGGGAAGGGTGC
>NW_020179226.1:0-240 GCF_003031525.2 Neophocaena asiaeorientalis asiaeorientalis | reverse complement strand
TTTGTCCCCCTGGTTAAGTTATTCCTCATCTTTTACTATATTTCATGGCATTTTAAATGCTATTTTGTTTTTGCTTTCCTTTTTACACTTTTCATTGTTAGTGTATAGAGACACAATTGAATTTTGCATATTGATTTTGTATCTGGCAACTTTTCTGAATTCATTTATTAATTGTAACAGGTTTCTTTTGGTGCATGTGTGTTGTCTCTGAACAAATATAATTTTATTTCTTCCTTTCTG
>NW_020179225.1:0-240 GCF_003031525.2 Neophocaena asiaeorientalis asiaeorientalis | reverse complement strand
TGAGTGTCACATCTACGTGGACCTAGAGACCCTGCTAGCTACTAACACATCTGATGTGCACTTGGGGTCACTCCCAGCGCTTTTGGAAGCAAGGGAACTTCCCATGGATGGCGTTGACAATGACCTGCAGCTGGCTATAGGCAAGATGCAACCCGGCACCTCTCAGGGGTCTAATGGACTTCAGCCCAAGTGTGACTTCTCGCCAACTAGGCCAAATCACTTTCTGTGGACCTGTTGGAA
>NW_020179224.1:0-240 GCF_003031525.2 Neophocaena asiaeorientalis asiaeorientalis | reverse complement strand
AAACTAGTTCTGTATCTGTTCATTCTATCTTTCCAGTGACATTACCCATGTCCTTACTTATTATTCGACTTCTGGATATGACACGGGAAGATAACAAAGGATTTGACTGTTTTCCTGTCCAGCCTTTCCACGGATGTCTGAATTTTTGCTTTCTGTATTGTTATGACGATTAGTGCATAGTGAATTACCTGTTGTTTATAACTTTTGTGATTGTTCGATACAATCTCTCTTTCTTGAAAA
>NW_020179223.1:0-240 GCF_003031525.2 Neophocaena asiaeorientalis asiaeorientalis | reverse complement strand
TTTTATAAGTATAAACAGTTCTTTATATAATTAATTATTTTTAAATTCTAAACATAATCTTGTATGATACTTAGATGTCAATATCTATTTTCTTTTTGTTTGTATTTTTCTGGTCTTTCTATTCCTGTTCTTTTATTTATGACATAACTAAGATATTCTGTCTTAGATGTACAGAGCATATATTTGAGTTTTGCTTCTAATATGAATTAGTTTCTTTTAATACATAAATTTAATAATTTA
>NW_020179222.1:0-240 GCF_003031525.2 Neophocaena asiaeorientalis asiaeorientalis | reverse complement strand
TGAAAGGGCATTGTTGCCAGTCATATTCTACAAACCTTTAATAGTGGCCTAAGTTATGTAAAGGTTGTGCTTCAAAATACTATATATATATATCCAGGAGAAATAATGTCTGTCTCATGTTAGTCTTAGAATAATTAATCTTTTGATTTTCCTAACCACAGAAGGATTTAACCATCTTTTAAAAACCACTTTAGGGCTACCCAGGTGGCGCAGTGGCTGAGAGTCCACCTGCCGATGCAG
>NW_020179221.1:0-240 GCF_003031525.2 Neophocaena asiaeorientalis asiaeorientalis | reverse complement strand
GCAGGCGGATTCTTAATCACTGCGTCACCAGGGAAGTCCCTGTAGACCATTTTGGTGTAGTGTCTGTTCAGATCTTTTGTACAGTTATATTTATCTATTTTTAAAATTTTAACTATTTTTTAAAAGTTTTATTGGAGTATAGATAATTTACAATATTGTGTTAGCTTCAGGTGTACTGCAAAGTGAATCAGTTATACACATACATATATCCACTCTATTTTAGATTCTTTTCCCATATAG
>NW_020179220.1:0-240 GCF_003031525.2 Neophocaena asiaeorientalis asiaeorientalis | reverse complement strand
ATTGGTCATATCATTTGCAAATATTTTCTCCCATTCAATAGTCTGCCTTTTCATTCTGTTGATAGTTTCCTTCTCTGTGCAAAAGGTTTTTAATTTGTTAATTTGTCCCATTTGTTAATTTTTGCTTTTTTTTCCTTTACCTGGGGAAACATATCCAAAAGAAATATTGCTACAACCAATGTAAAACAGCATACCGCCCATGTTTTCTTCTAGGAGTTTTATGGTTTCTGGTCTTACACT
>NW_020179219.1:0-240 GCF_003031525.2 Neophocaena asiaeorientalis asiaeorientalis | reverse complement strand
GTACCATCATCCAGGAGTTCTTCCCTTAAGAATTAGCAGTGCAATAGAAATCAGGTTTGAAATAATGGAATGAATTAGGACCATCACTGAGAAGAGCAATTGCAGAATGCTGGTGGCTGCATTTCTCATTCCTGGAGTCAAATTGTGGGTTTTGGTGCTCAGTGGAATAGGGAAATGTGATAACTCTATAACTTAACAGAGACTTTGAGAGAGGGCAGAGGTAGCTTCTTCACCTGGAAG
>NW_020179218.1:0-240 GCF_003031525.2 Neophocaena asiaeorientalis asiaeorientalis | reverse complement strand
GACTTCTATATTCGCCTGTCTCTCCAATCTTAGAGACTGTGGTTTGCCGTGTTCTTACCTCTCATATGGTTGCGAGAAAAGCTATCAATTTTTCAGTCTGTTCAGTTTTTTACTTGTGAGGGTGAAACGGTGATTTCCAAGCTCCTTACATGCAGAACTAAAAATCCAAAGTCCCAAGATTACCTTGTTGTATACTTGTGTAGAGAAGATTGCATTTTCTGTATGCTAGGAAGCAAAGTC
>NW_020179217.1:0-240 GCF_003031525.2 Neophocaena asiaeorientalis asiaeorientalis | reverse complement strand
GATTTCTGTGCATTCATTTCGTATCCTGCTACTTTACCAAACTCATTGGTTAGCTCTAGTAGTTTTTTGGTAGAATCTTTTGGATTCTCTAAGTGTAGTATCATGTCAGGTGAAAACAGTAACAGCTTTACTTCTTCTTTTCCAAGTTGGATTCCTCTTTATTTGACTTTCTTCTCTGATTGCTGTGGCTAAAATTTCCAAAGTATGTTGAATAATAGTGGTGAGAGTGGGCAACCTTGT
>NW_020179216.1:0-240 GCF_003031525.2 Neophocaena asiaeorientalis asiaeorientalis | reverse complement strand
GGTAGCACCGATTCTTCCTCCCCCGGAAGTGCCGCGCGTGCTTAAGCACCTCCTGGACCCTCCAGTAGCGGTCGGTGATGCGGTTCCGCAGCCAGAGCTGCGCCGTGAGGAAGACCGTGGCGCCAGCAGCCCGCGCCTCTGCTCACCAAGGTGAGCGTCGCACCGCCGCCGCCACCTTCCCCAGCGATTCCGGGTCAGCTAACTTTTTATTTTATATTGGAGTATAGCCGATTAACAATG
>NW_020179215.1:0-240 GCF_003031525.2 Neophocaena asiaeorientalis asiaeorientalis | reverse complement strand
GAGAGAGAGAGAGAGAGAGAGACAGAGACAGAGACAGAGACGGGGGAGTAGGGGAGAGAGAGGGACTGTTTTACTCTAAGAAGAGGTCTCAGATTCAAGGTGAGGTTGAAACCGCTGCTCTGGCCCTTAGGGCTGTCGTGGCCTTTGTGCCAAGATGGGCTCTTGCATGGGTCGTCCCACGTTCGCCCTTGAGAGTGCATGCAGGTGGCCAGGGTGCCTGTCTGCTGTGCATCTCTAGTG
>NW_020179214.1:0-240 GCF_003031525.2 Neophocaena asiaeorientalis asiaeorientalis | reverse complement strand
GAAATAATGCAAAGGAAAGGAGGAATGCAAGACCTTCACTAATTTTATCCTCATCCTATACCCCGAACTACAAGAGCCCCACATATAAAATCCTCTCTGATTCTCAAGGAGGGGGGTGGGTGCCCAGTACCTGAGGCGCTAGCCAGCTGTGTCTTCCCTTCTGCCTGGCACAAAAATAAACTTTCCACATCATTCCACAAAAAAACTATCAGAAATAATAAATGAATTCAGTAAAGACGC
>NW_020179213.1:0-240 GCF_003031525.2 Neophocaena asiaeorientalis asiaeorientalis | reverse complement strand
CATTTAAGTTGTTTCCATGTCTTGGCTAATATAAATAGTGGTGCTGTGAATATAGGGGTACATGTATCTTTTGGAATTATAATTTTGTCCGAGTATATGCCCAGGAGTGGGATTGCTGGGTCATAGTTTTCTGAGGAACTTCCATACTGTTTTCCATAGTCGCTGCACCAACTTACATTCCCACCAACCGTGTAGGAGGGTCCCCTTTTCTACACACTCTCTCCAGCATTTGTTATATGT
>NW_020179212.1:0-240 GCF_003031525.2 Neophocaena asiaeorientalis asiaeorientalis | reverse complement strand
CCATCCCCTCACTTTCAGTCTGTTTGTGTCCCTAAGTCTGAGGTGTGTCTCTTGTAGACAGCATATATAGTGGTCTTGTTTATGAATCCATTCAGCCAGTGTGTGCCTTTTGGTAGGAGCATTTAATCCATTTACATTTAAAGTAATGATCGATATGTACGTTTCTATTCTCATTTTCTTTACAGTTTTGGGTTTACTTTTGTAGGTGTTTTCCTTCTATTGTGTTTCTTGCCTAGAGAA
>NW_020179211.1:0-240 GCF_003031525.2 Neophocaena asiaeorientalis asiaeorientalis | reverse complement strand
TTAACATAAAACATTGTATCAAATGACAGATGTTTCTAGAAATGGAAGCAAATTATATTAAAAGCCTTGAATGATGTTTGCAAAACTGTTGATTTGCCTATAAATCTCTTCTAAATATTTGAAAGTGTTTTAAGACAATAAAAAAATTGGAGAAAAACTAGAGAATGTAAAATAAGTAACAATTTTAGTAACTTACAATATCTATCAAACTGACATACCATAAGACTGCTTAATCATACT
>NW_020179210.1:0-240 GCF_003031525.2 Neophocaena asiaeorientalis asiaeorientalis | reverse complement strand
TTAACATAAAACATTGTATCAAATGACAGATGTTTCTAGAACTGGGAGCAAATTATATTAGAAGCCTTGAATGATGTTTGCAAAACTATTGATTTGCCTATAAATCTCTTCTAAATACTTGAAAGTGTTTTAAAACAATTAAAAAATTGGAAAAAAACTAGGGAATGTAAAATAAGTAACAATTTTAGTAACTTACAAAATCTATCAAACTGACATACCATAAGACTGCTTAATCATACT
>NW_020179209.1:0-240 GCF_003031525.2 Neophocaena asiaeorientalis asiaeorientalis | reverse complement strand
TTTTTCTGAGGTTTTGTCTTGTTCTTTCATTTGGGACATATTCCTCTGTCTCCTCATTTTGAGTAACTCTCTGTGTTTGTTTCTGTGTATTGGGCCAAAAAGCTGCCTCCTCCAGTCTTGAAGGAGTGGCCTTGTGTAGGAAATCCTGTGGGCCCCAGATGCCCTGGTCACTAGAGCTGGGCACTCAAGGGGCATCCCCTGTATGGGCTGCATGTGCCAGCCTGCTGCAGTGCAGGGGTG
>NW_020179208.1:0-240 GCF_003031525.2 Neophocaena asiaeorientalis asiaeorientalis | reverse complement strand
GCAGCGAGGTAGCACAATTTTTCAAAGAACTTTAGTACACACACCCATAACCTGGAAATGATCATGTTTTCATTACAGAGTTGTCTCAGATGGTTTGTCTCTTTAGGAAGAGCCTTCCACCCAACTTGCCAGAAGAACTGTCAGCAGAGCCATTCAAGACAGAATCATAGTTGTAATATTAAACATTTTTTATGTTTCAGAAGACACACTTGGTGTCCTTGCCCAGCCACAACCCTTGCT
>NW_020179207.1:0-240 GCF_003031525.2 Neophocaena asiaeorientalis asiaeorientalis | reverse complement strand
GACACTAGATAATCAAGTTTAGAGGATGATGAAGTTCAGGACATGCTACTCCAAAATATGGCACCTTGACATGTTGAATATTTCCAGCTGAAGGAATTTAAGAAACGGCAAGTACAGGCAGGATTTTCTGACCTTTCTCTGAAACAGGTCATAAGACTCTCATGTGAGAGGTGCCCTCCCTCTACCCAGAGGAAAGGAACATCCTTATCTCCAAAGACACAGGGACACTGACAAGAATCT
>NW_020179206.1:0-240 GCF_003031525.2 Neophocaena asiaeorientalis asiaeorientalis | reverse complement strand
CTCCAAGGATTTTACTCTTGACAAGTTCAACGAGGCCTGAGAGGAATAGGAGCTTATTCTTTTATTTTATTAGTAACCGAATTTTTATTTTATAGTGCAACATAATTAATTATTGTGTTGTTCTATTGTAGTGCTCCAGACGCTTGAGGCCGTTCTATATGTACATGTATCTATTCTCTTTTTGATTATGATCCTAGGAAGTTTATTCCACAGTGTTGGGAACACTTGTTTGAGTTCAAT
>NW_020179205.1:0-239 GCF_003031525.2 Neophocaena asiaeorientalis asiaeorientalis | reverse complement strand
TTTCTGATTTGGATTCCTTTTATTTCTTTTTCTTCTCTATTTGATGTGGCTAAAACTTCCGAAACTATTTTGAATAATAGTGGTGAGAGTAGGCAACCTCATCTTCTTCCTGATCTTAGTGGAAATATTTTCAGTTTTTCAGCACTCAGGCCAATATTGGCTATGGGTTTGTCATATATGGCCATTATTATGTTGACTTAAGTTCCCTCTATGCCTACTTTCTGGATGCTTTTTATCAT
>NW_020179204.1:0-240 GCF_003031525.2 Neophocaena asiaeorientalis asiaeorientalis | reverse complement strand
CCCATAGGTTTTGGGTCATTGTGTTTTTCTTTTATTTGTCTCTAGGTCTCTGTTCAATTGATTTAATTGAAGTATAGTTGATTTACAATGTTTGGTTACTTTTGCTGTACAGAAAATTGATTGTTATACACCTATCTATCTTTCTGTCTATGCATTCTTTCTCATTTTCTTGTCCAGTGTGGTTTATTACAGGATATTGAATACAGTTTGCTCTGGTATACAGTAGGACTTTGTTCCTTT
>NW_020179203.1:0-239 GCF_003031525.2 Neophocaena asiaeorientalis asiaeorientalis | reverse complement strand
GTGAGGTATCACCTCACACTGGTCAGAATGGCCATCATCACTGATCATGCAGGAGGCTGTGCATGTTGAGGATATTGATCATGCAGGAAGCTATGCATGTTCAGGGCAGTAGGTGTATAGGAAATCTCTGTAACTTTCAATTTTATTGTGATCCTAAATCTGCTCTAAAAACGAGTTTAAAAAAAATTCCTGGTATGGTAGAAGATGGCGGAAGAGTAAGACGCGGAGATCGCCTTCCT
>NW_020179202.1:0-240 GCF_003031525.2 Neophocaena asiaeorientalis asiaeorientalis | reverse complement strand
TAAATTATAATAAATCATTTTGTACACATTCATTTCAGCCTGTATTCTGAAAATTAATTACATAAGCAGATTTCAGTTTACAGGTGAAATAATCCCCCAATTAAAAAGTTCTCAGTTGTGAGCTTAAATTTATAAAGGCATGATTTGTGGTATCTTAGCAAATAAAATTGTAAAGAAGCTAAACGTTGTTTAAAATATGTCTTATGCAACAGGAAAAAATAAAACACTTTGAGCAAATAT
>NW_020179201.1:0-240 GCF_003031525.2 Neophocaena asiaeorientalis asiaeorientalis | reverse complement strand
GGAAGCTGTGTCAAAAGAACTATTCTGAAAGAAGATTCTCCTGGGCTCCTCCAATTAGAAGTGTGTCCGCTCTCAGAGTCCCATTTCAGCATATCTTTTCAGCACCCTGTGAATGACTCCCTGGTGTCTGTGGTAATGGATGTACAGGACTCAACACATGTGAGCTGTAAACTCTACAAGGGACTGTCAGATGCACTCATCTTCACAGATGACTTCATTGCCAAAGTTGTTCAAATATGT
>NW_020179200.1:0-238 GCF_003031525.2 Neophocaena asiaeorientalis asiaeorientalis | reverse complement strand
TTTTGCATCTATATTCATCAGTTATATTGGCCTGTAGTTTTTCTTTGTGACATCCTTGTCTTTTTTGTTATCAGCATGATGGTGGCCTTGTCAAATGAGTTTGGGAGTGTTCCTCCCTCTTTTATATTTTGCAAGAGTTTGAGAAGGATAGTTCTTAGCTCTTCTCTAAGTGTTTTATAGAATTTGCCTGTGAAGGTATCCAGTCCTGGGCTTTTGTTTGTTGGAAGATTTTTAATTA
>NW_020179199.1:0-240 GCF_003031525.2 Neophocaena asiaeorientalis asiaeorientalis | reverse complement strand
GTTGGCCATCTATATGTCTTCTTTGGAGAAATGTCTGTTTACGTGTTCTTCCCATTTTTTGATGGGGTTGTTTGCGTTTTGTTTGTTTGTTTTGTTATCGAGCTGTATGAGCTCTTTGTATATTTTGGAAAGTAATCCCTTGTTGGTTGCATCGTTTGCAAATATTTTTTCCCATTCCATAGGTTGTCTTTTTGTTTTGTTGCTGTGTTTGATTAGGTCCCATTTGTTTACTTTTGCTTT
>NW_020179198.1:0-240 GCF_003031525.2 Neophocaena asiaeorientalis asiaeorientalis | reverse complement strand
GGTCTTGAAGCTGGGCGAGTACAGGCCTTGTAGGCCCGCGGGGAGCAGCCCATTAATTGGAGGAGCAGCCAGGAGACCGAGGAAGCTCCTGTGAGCGCTGAGATGTCGGGAAATACAGGACGGGGAATGGAATGTTGCAAGGGCCGTCCACTAACTCCTGTGGCCCAGAAGTTCCAGGGGTGCTCCTGAAAGTTGCGGGGGAAGTCCCAGGGTGGCCGTCCACCAGTATGTGGGGCTTGT
>NW_020179197.1:0-240 GCF_003031525.2 Neophocaena asiaeorientalis asiaeorientalis | reverse complement strand
AAGAAACTTAGGATACTTCTTTGAAACTTGGATTTGTGCCACTACAGTTTTGCAAAAGTTGGAGAGGGAGAGGGCACATCTGTCCCTCTCCTGCCAGTGAAATAAGTCTCCTCAGTGTGTTTGTTCACAGCTGTGTTCTAACTACAGAGGGACTGAGCGTAAGGCATTTGCCACTTTGCCACACTGAATCTTCTGGCTCAACTGCATTTGCCAAACCTCTCATCACATGACAGACACATT
>NW_020179196.1:0-240 GCF_003031525.2 Neophocaena asiaeorientalis asiaeorientalis | reverse complement strand
TAACAAGAATAGGAATGACAGAAACAAAAAAAGTAAAAAAAAAATAGTATGATTGATTGAGGAATGTACAAATAGATCAGTAGAACAGAATAGAAAGGCTAGAAACAGTTGCACACATATCAGAGATTCAGCATTTAGTATACCTAGGCTCTCAAATCAGCCATGAAAAGATGAACTCTTCAATAAATGGTACTGAGGTAAGTAACTGGTAATTTTGTGGTGGTGGCTTTCGGGGGAGGC
>NW_020179195.1:0-236 GCF_003031525.2 Neophocaena asiaeorientalis asiaeorientalis | reverse complement strand
GACTCTCAACCACTGCGCCACCAGGGAAGCCCTGCCCAGTTTTAATAAATGTTAACTCCAATGTTCTGCATAATTTTAATCCTCATTTCTTTATGGACACTTGGAATTTGATCTAAGGCTATTTGGTAGAATTTAATGGCTTTGGAATAATTTCTTTGTCTTAAATAAATATTTCCCATATTCACTTTCAACCGTCCTGCATTGCTAAACATCTTATTTTTCACTATAACTTGATA
>NW_020179194.1:0-240 GCF_003031525.2 Neophocaena asiaeorientalis asiaeorientalis | reverse complement strand
GATATTGAAAAATCCTTGCAACCCTGGGATAAATCCCACTTAATTATGGTATATGATCCTTTTAATGTATTGTTTGATTCAATTTGCTAATATTTGGTTGAGCATTTTTGCATCTATATTCATTAATGATATTAGCCTGTAGTTTCTTTTTTGGTTTGTGATATTTGTCTTGGTTTAGTATCAGGGTTATGCCGGGCTTATAGAATGAATTTGGAAGCATTCGTTCCTCTGCAATTTTTT
>NW_020179193.1:0-240 GCF_003031525.2 Neophocaena asiaeorientalis asiaeorientalis | reverse complement strand
ATATATATATATATGTATATATATTTTTTTCTTTTGAGACATAGAGTCATACTATGCTTCTATTGTGTTTAGAGCATAGAAGGGACAACATATGTGCCCCATCTTCACACCTTTCTCTCTACTGCACCCTTTAAACATTTCCTTTTTGAGCTGCAGATACACGTAATTAGAAGGTTCGTAATCCTCACCTGGTACCACAATAGCACTATGGACCCACACGTGCCTTTGTTTTTTTTTTTG
>NW_020179192.1:0-239 GCF_003031525.2 Neophocaena asiaeorientalis asiaeorientalis | reverse complement strand
TTTTATCAAAAGCTTTCTCTGCATCTATTGAGATGATCATGGGTTTTTTATTCTTCAATTTGTTAATGTGTTGTATTACCCTGATTTATTGATATTGAAAAATCCTTGTACCCCTCAGTTAAATCCCACTTTTATCATGGTGTATGATCCTTTTAATGTATTGATGGATTAAGATTGATGATATTTTGTTGAGGGTTTTTGGGTCTATATTCATCAGAGATATTGACCTGCAATTTTTT
>NW_020179191.1:0-239 GCF_003031525.2 Neophocaena asiaeorientalis asiaeorientalis | reverse complement strand
TGACTAACTTTAGTGTTGTGTTTGGATTCTTTATTCTTTTGTGTGTGTGTGTATCTATTGTAGATTTTCGGTTTGAGGTTATCATGGAGTTTTGATATAGCAGTCTATATACATACAAGATTGTTTTCAGTTGCTGGTCTTTTTACTTTCAAATGCATTTCCAGTATCCTGTATTTGTACTTTCCTCTTCTCACGATTGCTGGTTTTGATATTATATTTGTATGTGGATGATTTCCTAC
>NW_020179190.1:0-239 GCF_003031525.2 Neophocaena asiaeorientalis asiaeorientalis | reverse complement strand
GTGGCCCCATCTGGGAAGGTTTGGGAACACTTGCGTGTGACTCCGCAGATACCATGAGCAGGGGAGAAGTCTCTTCCAACAATTCACCCTCCCGGCACCACCCCAACCCCCAGACCAGCTCACACGGACCCAGGGGAGAATGCATCACTTGTTTTACTTGTTGCTTAGAAAGGCAGAGGGACTTCTGCAGGGCACACAGCTGGTGCAGAGCCTGGAGAAGTCTCCAGCTTGGCCCCTGC
>NW_020179189.1:0-239 GCF_003031525.2 Neophocaena asiaeorientalis asiaeorientalis | reverse complement strand
GCCCCGTCTAATCAGGACCCGGTGGGGATTTGGCTTCTGGAACACGCGTGGCTGAGTCCATGCTGACGGCCGGGCTCCGGGACAAGCTGGGGTCAAGTCCACACTAACGGAAGCCGGGTCTCCTCAGGACCCGCTGGCCCTTCAGCTTTGGGACATCGTGGGATCCATTTCTCTCTGACAGGAGCCTGGTCTCCTCAGGACCTGTCAGGAGGTGATGGCGCTGAGGGAAAAGGTGAGGA
>NW_020179188.1:0-239 GCF_003031525.2 Neophocaena asiaeorientalis asiaeorientalis | reverse complement strand
GCCATGTCAGGAACTGGCCCCACCCACCAGCAGGCCAACACTAGATGAGGAACAAATGGCCCTGAAACCACACATTCCAAAACACAGCTCTACCCACCAGTGAGCCAGCACTAGCCCCAGGACCCATGCTGGGGTCCAGCTGCCTTATGACCCAGCCTCTAGCATTAGCGAATGGCAACCTCCACACAAGGCAAAGCTTAGCAACCAACTGGACCAGGGGCCAGCCATGGCTTCCAGAA
>NW_020179187.1:0-239 GCF_003031525.2 Neophocaena asiaeorientalis asiaeorientalis | reverse complement strand
GAGATGAAGAGTTTCTACAATTTCACAGTAATTGATGTAGTCAAAATTAACATCAACAAAACTGTTATTACTGGCATATTTAAGCACATAGGATATAGCAGAATAAAAACTATGTGAAAAGAGATTTATGGGACACATATACTTATTTTTTTGTTCTTATTTTTCTTGAGGTTTCTTTACAATAGGTATGTATTCTAAAACATAATAAATAATATTTTACTTAGCTTCCTCTTTCAGGA
>NW_020179186.1:0-239 GCF_003031525.2 Neophocaena asiaeorientalis asiaeorientalis | reverse complement strand
CCTACTCATCTGTTTTTTCTTTTCTTTTCTTTTCTCCTGTTTTCCTCTCTGGACTAATTGTAGAAAAGTCAACTGTAGAGTTATAAAGCAAGTTTCTCTTGACTATTACATAAGAATTTTAAATGCACAGAAATTCCATGTACACAGTAACCTAATCTACTCTCAGATCGCCTGTGACCAAAGTGTTTTAATCAAATTAAATAACTATCTTTAAATTTAAAAATATTTGAATAATAAAT
>NW_020179185.1:0-239 GCF_003031525.2 Neophocaena asiaeorientalis asiaeorientalis | reverse complement strand
TACAGAGCCCACGTGCCCTGGAACCCCCGCGCCACAAGTAGGGAGAGAAAACCCACACTCCACGACCAAAGAGAAGCCCACATGCCTCAACGAAGATCCTGTGTGCCTCAACTAAGACCCAATGTCGCCAAAAATAAAAAATATATATATATAATTGTAGGACACCCAGCTGGTGTCTGGAGAATTGCGTTTTGATGTGGGGAACACCCCCTCCACATTGGAATTGGTACCAGAGTGTA
>NW_020179184.1:0-239 GCF_003031525.2 Neophocaena asiaeorientalis asiaeorientalis | reverse complement strand
GTTACTGAAGCCAATCTCTTTTCATGAATACCAAGTCATTTTCCCATTCACTGTTATAAATTAATAATTATTAAATAACATATATTTATAGTAGTACTCTTACCGTTATCTGATTACACATTCACTAAAAGTTTATTCTGCCAATACTTGTACAAAGCATTTAACAAATATCATATCTTTTTAACTGTCATCACAACTTTATGAGATTGATAGAGAAAGAGAAATGCAGCCTCTGAGTT
>NW_020179183.1:0-239 GCF_003031525.2 Neophocaena asiaeorientalis asiaeorientalis | reverse complement strand
TTGACAGGACTGGGGGAAACAGAGACACCACTCTTGGAGGGAATGCACAAAGTAATGTGCACATAGGGACCCAGGGATGGAGCAGTGACACCAGGGGAGACTGAATAAGACCTATCTGCTAGTGTTGGAGGGTGTCCTACAGAGGCGGTGGAGGGAGGGGTGTGCTGTGGCTCGCCATGAGGACAAGGAGACTGGCAGCAGAAGTTCTTGGAAGTACCCCTTGGCATGAGCCCTCCCAG
>NW_020179182.1:0-239 GCF_003031525.2 Neophocaena asiaeorientalis asiaeorientalis | reverse complement strand
CGCTTGTTATAATTGGTGGATTTGTTTTTGGTTTGGTTGCTTTCCTCTTTTTTTTTTTCTTAATTACTTTTTAATTTTTAATAATTTTATTTTACTTTTTCTTTTAATAACTTTATTTTCCTCCCTCCCTCCCTCCCTCCCTCCCTCCCTCGCTTTCTCCATTTTCTTCTGAGCTGTGTGAGTGACCAGGTCTTGGTTCTCTGGCCGGGTGTCAGGCCTGAGCCTCAGAGGTGGGAGAG
>NW_020179181.1:0-239 GCF_003031525.2 Neophocaena asiaeorientalis asiaeorientalis | reverse complement strand
GAGGGCTGAGGAAATTGAGCTGCTCCAGAAGAGAGGGCCGTTCGTTTCCCTACACCCGGCATGCACAGAGGGGGCTCTAACCGGCTACGGGTCTGGATGTTGCTTAGCAGGCCCAGGTGCGCCTGGCGGTACTCAGGGGGTCCTGCCGGGAACAGGTTGCCCAGGATAGCCTCCTAGGTGTCAAGAGAGCTGTGCTGCCATTCAAGGAAGGCAGAGCAGAGACCACCGCCTCATGGAAG
>NW_020179180.1:0-239 GCF_003031525.2 Neophocaena asiaeorientalis asiaeorientalis | reverse complement strand
ATGAGAACAGAAAGGAGCTGCGTTTAAAAGTAAAAATTGAGATGTCATTCGATCCAACACGCCCACCACTGAGCCTATCACCTAAGCGCTGAATCGAGAAGACACACGCTGACAAACCTGTACTGAAGTAATACTGAAAACAGCCAGGACATGGAAGCAGCAAAAATGTCAGTTAACAGATGAATGGACAAACAAGAAGTGGTACATGTACCTAATGGAAGATTAGCTTTCAAAAAAAA
>NW_020179179.1:0-239 GCF_003031525.2 Neophocaena asiaeorientalis asiaeorientalis | reverse complement strand
TTGGGGTGCATATATCTTTTTGAATTAATGTTTTTGTTTTCCTCAGATATATATCCAGAAGTAGAATTGCTGGATCATATGGTAGTTCCATTTTTAGTTTTGTGAGGAACTGCCACACTGTTTTCCCACAGCAGGTGTACCAATTTATATTCCCACCAGTGTACAAGGGTTCCCTTTTCTCCATATCCTCACCAACAGTTGTTTTTTGTGGTCTTTTTGATGATAGCCATTCTGACAGG
>NW_020179178.1:0-239 GCF_003031525.2 Neophocaena asiaeorientalis asiaeorientalis | reverse complement strand
TAACCTGTACACTAACACTAACCATACCCTAAAAAGTATGCTAACACTAAACCGTTTCCGTACCCTAAAATGTACCCTAAACCATCCCCTTTCTCTAACCCTAACCCTAACGCTTACCCAAAGCCTTACCTTAACCTGTCCCCTTATCCTAACTCATACATTAACACTAACCTGTACCCTAACACGTACACTAACCCTAAAACATTGTCGTATGCTAAGCTGTACCCTAAACTGTCCCC
>NW_020179177.1:0-239 GCF_003031525.2 Neophocaena asiaeorientalis asiaeorientalis | reverse complement strand
TGTGGGAACCAGGCACGCGGAGGGCAGGTGCACTCACCTTTCTCCTCGGGGAGGGTGTGAGGTCAACTTCCATGGACTCCACCCTGTTACAGACAGTGAAACACGGTCACGGGCCTGGTTACGACCAAGTAACAAAAACACACGAGGCCCCGCGGGCGGCTCTCCCTCCTGCAGCTGCTGAGCACCAGGGGAGCCCGGTGATCACAGCCCCGCCGTGGCCAGCGAGACCTGTAAACCAC
>NW_020179176.1:0-239 GCF_003031525.2 Neophocaena asiaeorientalis asiaeorientalis | reverse complement strand
GGAGCATCCCTCCCCCACCACGTGCCCCAGCAGCTCCCACGCGACTGCGCAGTGGCTGCACCTGCACAGAGTACTTCCCGTGGTCAAGTACTTCTTGAAGAGGGTCACCTCCATGGTGACGGCGACCTTCCTCTTCTGCTGTTTCAGTGGGGGCGCCCCTGCCAGTGCCTGCTTTCAGCACGGCATCCGGGCCACAGAGGGCTTGTCCCTGCACCTGAGACCAAAGAGAAGGACTTGAG
>NW_020179175.1:0-239 GCF_003031525.2 Neophocaena asiaeorientalis asiaeorientalis | reverse complement strand
TCCCTGGTAGGCCAGTGGTTAAGAATCCACCTTCCAATGCATGGGACATGGGTTCGATTCCTGTTCAGAGAACTAATATCCCACATGCCAAAGGGCAACTAAGCCCATGTGCCGCAAATATTGAGCCTGTATGTTGGCTCTGGAGCCTGTCTGCCACAACTACAGAGCCTGTGTGCTGCAACTACCGAGCCCCGATGCCACAGCTAGATATGAAGCCTGTGCATCACAACAAAGATCCC
>NW_020179174.1:0-239 GCF_003031525.2 Neophocaena asiaeorientalis asiaeorientalis | reverse complement strand
TTTAGGCCACTAAGTTTGTGCTAAAGCATTATGCAGCCATAAGAAACTAACAGAGTAGGATTAAGCAGAGGGAGAAGTAACCGGAAACATGGTTACAACGGAGGCCTCAATCAATCCCTCAGGGATCTTAGGAGCTGAGGTTGTCCCTGATTGAGATAATGTGGCTGGGCCTTTGTATCTCTCCATTAGCCAGTTACAGTCATGGGTGCTCTCTGGGAAAGGATCTGCCCTTGGAAAGG
>NW_020179173.1:0-239 GCF_003031525.2 Neophocaena asiaeorientalis asiaeorientalis | reverse complement strand
CCAAGCCTCTGCGTGTAGGTCCCCTGAGGGCGTCTGTTCTTCGATCAGACAGGACGAGGTTAAAGGAGCAGCTGATGTGTGGGCTCTGGCTCACTAAGGCCGGAGGGGAGGAGAGGTACGAATGTGGGGCAAGGCTGCAGCAGCAGAGGCCAGTGTGACTTTGCAAAAGCCTGAGGCCTGATGTGTGTTCTCTAGGGCTAGTTGTCCCTGGTTCACGGGACCCTGGCAGTGGCGGGCTG
>NW_020179172.1:0-239 GCF_003031525.2 Neophocaena asiaeorientalis asiaeorientalis | reverse complement strand
TAGTAACATATTGTTTAGCTTCCGTGTGTTTGTGTTTTTTACAGGTTTTCTCCCTGTACCTGATTTCTAATCCAGTAGTGTTGTGGTTGGAAAAGATGCTTGATATGATTTCTTAAATTTACCAAGGCTTAATTTGTGGCCCAAAATGTTATCTATCCTGGGGAATCGTCCATGAGCACTTGAGAAGAAAGTGTATTTTGCTGCTTTCAGATGGAATGTTCCATAAATATCAATTAAGT
>NW_020179171.1:0-239 GCF_003031525.2 Neophocaena asiaeorientalis asiaeorientalis | reverse complement strand
GTTAAGGCCCTACTCCGTCCTTGGTCATTTCCTTTGCTGTGGAGTCTACTTTATCTGATATTTATAGAGCCACGTGAGCTTTCTTTTGACTGTCGTAATGATGTCTTTTCTATCCTTTTAACTTACCTATAGCATTATACCCAAAGTGATTTTCTCAAAGACTGAATAGTTGGTTCATTTTTTAAAAAATCCATTCTGACAATCTTTGTCTTATCTCCGTTTATACCATTTGCTTGTAA
>NW_020179170.1:0-239 GCF_003031525.2 Neophocaena asiaeorientalis asiaeorientalis | reverse complement strand
GGAAGATGGAATTATGAAGTTGCCTGAAAAATGGTAGAAGGCAGTGGAACAAAAGGGTGAATATGTTCAGTAAAGTTCTCGGTGAAGATGAAAAATGTGTCTCTATTCTTACTTAAAAAACCAAAAGTGCTTTTTGGTCCACCTAATATATTGCAGTTGAATTAGCAAGGTAAAAACCCATAGGACCAAATAAATGAAGAGGAATTAGGCAATCTATCTGAAAAATAATTCAGAGTAAT
>NW_020179169.1:0-239 GCF_003031525.2 Neophocaena asiaeorientalis asiaeorientalis | reverse complement strand
GATGAGTATTCCACGCTGGGATCAACCTCCCTCCATGGCCCCATCCCATCCGGAAGCCAGAGCAGGCACCTGGGAAGAGTGGGCCCTGATCCCTTCCCTTCCCCCCAGCAGGGCACAGACAGAGACCACCACCTCTCATGAGAAAAAACATGTATTTTGGGAAACAATAAACATTGTGGTAGGAAGAGAAGCCATTAGCACATAGATGATCTGTTAACGTGAGAAGAAGCAGGTTTTCT
>NW_020179168.1:0-239 GCF_003031525.2 Neophocaena asiaeorientalis asiaeorientalis | reverse complement strand
CCATTTTATTTTAGGGGGTATAACTATGATCCAAGTATGAAGTAACTATTCTATTTCTAGTGTGCGGTTTATTTTCTAATCTGTACCTTTGAATGATATTTCCTCATCATTTAGTTATTTCCTGGATATTATCTAATTAAATTTTTGGTTCTAAAATAAGCATAGTAAGCAATTTAATGAAATAATCTTCTCTCAATATTATGTGCTGAAAGGTGACATCAGCAAGCTGGTAGGGTAGG
>NW_020179167.1:0-239 GCF_003031525.2 Neophocaena asiaeorientalis asiaeorientalis | reverse complement strand
AGGAAAGGGGTGCCCTCCGACTCCCTCCTGGACCTGGCAAAGCATGAGTCGGTGTTAGTAAATAGGGCTCTGCCCGGGCCCCTCCATGTTGGCTGCGGCTGCAAGAACATCCAATTTTTCAACATGGTGTACACGTCCCTCTCCACCTCCATCACCAAGAGCACTGAAGAGGCAATGACCTCTTTCATGAGATCCAGGCTGACTTCTCACAATAGCTCCTCACTACACTGGGTCATCAT
>NW_020179166.1:0-239 GCF_003031525.2 Neophocaena asiaeorientalis asiaeorientalis | reverse complement strand
CTTTACCATTTTCAAAAGTTTCACAAACATGATTTCATGTAATCCCATAATAACCCTTCTTACCCCCCACCCCTATATTGCCTCTCCCCCATTCCCTTTCCCCACTGGTTCTCTGTATCTGTGAGTCGGTTCTTTTTTGTTTTATTCACTAGTTTGTTGTATTTTTAGATTCCACATATAAATTATATCATACAGTATTTATCTTTCTCTGTGTGACTTATTTCATTTAGCATAATGCC
>NW_020179165.1:0-239 GCF_003031525.2 Neophocaena asiaeorientalis asiaeorientalis | reverse complement strand
CACCTCCATTTTGTTTTCATTAGTGGCTCTTACCACGTCCCACTTAGAACCAAGGGTATGCATTTCTCCACAACCCCTTCAGCATTTATTATTTGCAGAACTTTTGCTGATGACTATTCTGACTGGTGTGAGCTGATAGGTTTTTGTAATTTGGATCTGCATGTCTTTAATAATTCCTAATATTCAGCTTTTTCCACACCTTTTTTTATTCTGTTAAACAAAAACAGAAAAAAACTGTG
>NW_020179164.1:0-239 GCF_003031525.2 Neophocaena asiaeorientalis asiaeorientalis | reverse complement strand
AGGAGTGAATGTAAAATGTAAAACTCTAAAACTTTTAGAAATAAAATATAGGAAAAACTCTTTGAGACCTAGGACTAGGTGAAGAGTTCTTAGACTTGATATGGAAAGCACAGTCCTTAAAAGGAAAAATTGATGAACTGGACTTTATTAAAATTAAAGACATTTGTTTCATTGAAAGACTGTTAAGAAGATGAAACGACAAGTTACAGACTGTGAGAAAATATTTGCCAGCCACATAT
>NW_020179163.1:0-239 GCF_003031525.2 Neophocaena asiaeorientalis asiaeorientalis | reverse complement strand
TTTCCTTTGCTCTGCAAAAGCTTTTAAGTTTGATTAGGTCCTATCGTTTATTTTTGCCTTTATTTCTTTTGCCTTGGGAAACTTCTCTAAGAAAATAATGCTATGATTTATTTCCAAGAATGTTTCACCTATGTTCTCTCCTAGGAGTTTTATGGTATCATGTCTTACATTTAAGTCTTTAAACCATTTTATGTTTACTTTTATATATGGTGTGAGGGAGTGTTCTAATTTCATTGATT
>NW_020179162.1:0-239 GCF_003031525.2 Neophocaena asiaeorientalis asiaeorientalis | reverse complement strand
CAGCTTTTGGCCGTATTGATCTTCATTATCATATATTTGTTTTCCACTTCTTTAGTTTCTGCTCTTATTTTTATTTTCTTGTTACTTCCACGTTCTCTGGATTGGTTCTGTTGTTATTTTACCAACTTCTTAACTTTGACATTTAGCTCATTAAATATCAGCCTTCTTTTCTGTCTGCACTTAAAACTATAAACTTCTCCTTCAATTCTATTTTACCTGCATCCCACACATTTTGATAT
>NW_020179161.1:0-238 GCF_003031525.2 Neophocaena asiaeorientalis asiaeorientalis | reverse complement strand
GAGGTCTCTTGTGGACCAGTGTCCTGAGGTTGGCTCTCCCAACTCAGAGGCACATCACTGACTCATGGCTGCAGCACCAAGAGACTTTCATCCTCATGGTCAGAATTAAAGGTAGAAAAATTAAAAGAAAGAATTATAGAAGAAGAAAGAAAGAAAGACAGAAAGAAGAAGGGAGGGAGAGAGGGAGAGAGGGTGGGGGGAGGAAGGAAGGAAGGAAGGAGAGAAAGAAGGAAAAAAG
>NW_020179160.1:0-239 GCF_003031525.2 Neophocaena asiaeorientalis asiaeorientalis | reverse complement strand
TACCACCAGAGTTGAAAATGATTTCCCTTTACTGTTTTCTTTCCCCAAACATGGAGGCTTATCACATAGCCTCAATAATCTTTGATGTTTACTCTAAATCGTACATTCTTAGAACTTGAAGATTCTAGTTATTTAAACCTGTTTTATTAATATACTTTAGAATTAACCATTCATATCTAGCTTTTGATTTGTTTCAATGTTTCTAGTGAGTTAACTATCAACTTATTTTATGTTTTTAT
>NW_020179159.1:0-239 GCF_003031525.2 Neophocaena asiaeorientalis asiaeorientalis | reverse complement strand
TAGCAATATGCACAATACAACTTATTCTTTGATCCTGATTTTTAGAATTCATGTTATGTTTATCAATTTATACATTAGAGTTTTTCTATTTAAATACAGTTAAACAGAGCTATAATAAAAAGCATGATGTTTTATAATTGGGATGAGCTTTCTCAATAGGCAGAGGGAAGGAATGTGACTGACATCTTTATTTTCTTCTATGTGTAAAGGAAAATCACTTTATTTTGACATGCCTCAGT
>NW_020179158.1:0-239 GCF_003031525.2 Neophocaena asiaeorientalis asiaeorientalis | reverse complement strand
GAATCCCACTCTTCCCCAGAACTCTCATTTAGGTAGTTAGCATTTTCTTCTTCCTCACTTTCTGATTCTGATAAGGGGTCAGGAGAGGGATTTCTAGGACCCATTAGAATAGAACAACAGTATAGAAAAAAAGGTACCAGAAAAAGGTAACAATCTAAGCCAGTAAAACACTAACACTGGCAAATAGAAGCAGAAGATGAGAAATCCTTTCAATAGGATTCATTTGTCTGTTTCTCAGT
>NW_020179157.1:0-238 GCF_003031525.2 Neophocaena asiaeorientalis asiaeorientalis | reverse complement strand
CATGCACCTAGAGCCCATGCACTGCAATGAAGAGTAGCCCCGCTCGCGGCAACTAGAGAAAGCCCATGTGTAGCAACAAGGACCCAACACAGCCAAAAATAAATAAAATTAAATCTTACAAAAAAAAAAAAGGGATACATGAATATGTATAACGGAATCACTTTGCTGTACACCTGAAAATAACACCACTATAAATCAACTATACTACAGTATAAAATATAGGTATATATATATATGT
>NW_020179156.1:0-239 GCF_003031525.2 Neophocaena asiaeorientalis asiaeorientalis | reverse complement strand
CGGGTAGAATGCTTATCCCTGTTTTATTCAGCTCTTTTTCTGATGTCATGTCTTGTTACTTCATTTGTAACTTATTCCTCTATTTCGTTACGTATCCTAATTCTCTGTGCATTTCTAGTCATTAGGTTCATGTTGTTACATTCCCGGGTCTCGGAGAAGTGGCCTCATATAGGAGACGACTGACAGGGCCCAGCAGCTCATTGTCCTCTGGCCAGCAGAGCCACACGCTCCAGGGGTGT
>NW_020179155.1:0-239 GCF_003031525.2 Neophocaena asiaeorientalis asiaeorientalis | reverse complement strand
GAATTGCCTTTCTTGGTGGGGCTGAATAATACTCCTTTGCCATATATACCACACTTTCCTTATCCATTCATACACCCAGGGACACTTGGGTTGCTTCCACATTTTGGCTATTATGTATAATGCTGCTATGAACAAACACTGGTGTACAAGGATCTCTCTGAGACCCTGCTTTCAACCCTTTGGATATATACGCCAAAGTGGAATTGTTGGATCATGTGGCAATTCTATTTTTAATTTTT
>NW_020179154.1:0-238 GCF_003031525.2 Neophocaena asiaeorientalis asiaeorientalis | reverse complement strand
TTTTTTTTAGATTGTGGTTATTTTTTAAAAAGTCATTCACCTGTTGAATCATTCAGTAGATATATAGTGGCACATTCCAAGCTGTGGTCACGTGGTTCCAGCCTCCATTAGACTTATAGTCTAGTGCAGGAAAGGTTAAGTAAACTGAAGCTTAAAATGCACGATAATAAATGCTATGATGGGGTTGGTACAGCGTATTATAATCACACACTGCAGGATCCTCTTATTTGAATTTGGT
>NW_020179153.1:0-238 GCF_003031525.2 Neophocaena asiaeorientalis asiaeorientalis | reverse complement strand
GGATCATTTTGCCTTTTGAAAGGGAAAACCTGTTACTACCTCTTTATGTACTGTGCCCTATTTTCCTGGGGTGTCCCTATTCTCTACAATGAATAGGTTTCAAATCTGTAGACAACTGGAAGGAATAATTTTAATAGCTGAAACAAAAAAATTCCTTTATGAGAAAAAGAAAAAAGAAAACCAAAAAACCCACAAAATTTTCCAACCAGCAAATTCTACATGCATTGAGAGGCTACAG
>NW_020179152.1:0-238 GCF_003031525.2 Neophocaena asiaeorientalis asiaeorientalis | reverse complement strand
GTCCCTTCTTTCCTCTTTTTCTTCACCTTCTTCTGAACCAAGAGCTGGCAAGGGGAGTGGGATGGGGGCCGCTGGAACGTGAAGGAAGAATGTTTAGACACCTTTCAGAATTGCCCTCCAGGGTCAGATAGCCGATTGTTCTGGCCTGTTTTCTGACTTTGTGAGGAACTAAAGGAAAAGCCTGGAAAGTGCAGGAGGCTTTCATGACATCAACTGAAGTAAGTAAACTCTGTCCCTC
>NW_020179151.1:0-238 GCF_003031525.2 Neophocaena asiaeorientalis asiaeorientalis | reverse complement strand
GTAGAAATAAGTAGGCCAATGATAGAATGACAAGAAAAACTAAAATTTAAGAGGAAAGAAGTAAAAAAACTAATTTTATGCCCATTGTTTCTTTGTTGGAAACCTACTCATTATTCATAATTCACTTTAAATGTGTCTTCTTTATGAAACAGCTAAAAAATAAATTCCTATCTTCGCTAAAATATTACCATGCATTCTTCTATCATAACATATAAAACAATTTATCTAAATACATATA
>NW_020179150.1:0-238 GCF_003031525.2 Neophocaena asiaeorientalis asiaeorientalis | reverse complement strand
GATATTTTAAAACTTCCAGAAACCCCGAGAACAGCCATGATTCAGTCTTAAAGCTGCCTGCTGGCACAAAGAAACCTGACAACATTGTCTGCTCTGAGATGCTCAGACTGCGGCTGAGGGTTTGAACATTCACCCACTTCAAAACAAGCTCATGCAGGCCTCGTAAGGAGACTAGGGGAGAAGGGAATAAGGAGCACATCCCTAAGACGATGCCCTCTTTCACCCAAATCGTCCCCCA
>NW_020179149.1:0-238 GCF_003031525.2 Neophocaena asiaeorientalis asiaeorientalis | reverse complement strand
GAGCCAGGCAAAAGGCTGCCACCACTCGTAGTTGGAATACAATGAGTTGAGTTCCTTTTGACTGAATATGAATATTGAGGAAATCTGATGGAAACAGGGAAATGCATTTCATATAATTCCACTGGAGCAATTAGTGCGCTGGAGCAATTGCAGCGCACTAAGCAATTATAGAAATGTAACCTTTGGCAACCCTATATTGGGATCATAGAGAAGAAGTGGGTGAGAGGAGCAAGCTGAA
>NW_020179148.1:0-238 GCF_003031525.2 Neophocaena asiaeorientalis asiaeorientalis | reverse complement strand
GGGGGTGGGTCGGGGGTATGCTGCCATTTTGTAGATAATCCAGGTCCTTGTGTTCTGTCTGCATTCACCAGCCATCCCCGTGCAGTCAGATGAGCCACGAGCGTGGGGCTGCTACTTTTAAAGTGGAAAGAGACTCTGAGGTTAACAGGATATCGTCACTCTAATGGAAGAGAAAGACATCTGTCACGGTAGACAGCTGCCACAGGGCCTCACAGGCTAGTGGGCGGCCACCCCAGGA
>NW_020179147.1:0-238 GCF_003031525.2 Neophocaena asiaeorientalis asiaeorientalis | reverse complement strand
CTGTAATTTTCTTTTTTTGCGATATGTTTGTCTGGTTTTGGTAGCAGGGTGATGGTGGCCTTATAGAACAAATTTGGGAGTGTTCCTCTCTGAAATTTTTTGGAAGAGTTTGAGAAGGGTAGGTGTTAGCTCGTCTTTTGGAAGAGTTTGAGAAGGGTAGGTGTTAGCTCGTTTCTAAACGTTTAATAGAATTCACGTGTGAAGCCATCTGGTTCTAGACTTTTGTTTGTTGGAAGAT
>NW_020179146.1:0-238 GCF_003031525.2 Neophocaena asiaeorientalis asiaeorientalis | reverse complement strand
TCAAGAAGAGAGGGGGAAATGCTGTCCAAATTAATAAAAAAACAAATTATACAATTTTTTTTAAACAGATCAACTTTTGTTCAAGTACTATAAAGTCAAAGGGAAGATGAGGCACAACAAGTTAAATTTAGCTAGGCTTTAGCAATAAATGCTGTTGTCTTCACGTCATTATTGGAGGCTTAGCTCTATCTAAAGAATGGAAGTGCCTCCTTTAAGACACATATTTATATATAGTTGA
>NW_020179145.1:0-238 GCF_003031525.2 Neophocaena asiaeorientalis asiaeorientalis | reverse complement strand
TAGTTGTAAAGTCTTCTATCTATAGAACTGTAATTTTCTATTTCTAGTTGTAAAGTCTTCTATCGCTAGGAGTACAAATTTCTGTTTTTAGGTGTATAGTCTTCAATCTCTAGAAGAATAATCTTCTATCTCTAGTTGTACAGTGTTCTATATATTTACGTTTAGTCTTCTAACTCTACTTTTGTAGCTTTCTATCACTTGGAGTACAGTCTTCTAACTCTAGATGTAAAATCTTCTA
>NW_020179144.1:0-238 GCF_003031525.2 Neophocaena asiaeorientalis asiaeorientalis | reverse complement strand
GAGCAGAGGGTCAGTGCTATTACTGCATTTTAAAAGCATATCTCGGTTTCATAGTGGAACACTCAGAGGAAAATGATTTTATATTTTGTAAAGTGGAGAAAAGGAAAAGTACAGATAATCTCAAAGAAACAAAAAGTCTTTCACAGTCCCATTATCCTTGGATACTCACCATGAACATTTCTTTTTTTTTTTTTTTCCGGTACGTGGGCCTCTCACGGTTGTGGCCTCTCCTGTTGCG
>NW_020179143.1:0-238 GCF_003031525.2 Neophocaena asiaeorientalis asiaeorientalis | reverse complement strand
TGAACTACACACTGTTGGAGTAGTAGATTGCTAGAAGGAACTGAGATCCAGACAACCTTAAATGGCGGCTTCATGGAATTATTTTCAAGATGGATGGTCTAGCCAATTTCCCCACTTCCATTGTGAAAGGAGTTCCCTATTCCTAAGAAAACGCACCTATGTCCGACTGAAACAGAAGATGGAGATTTATCCCAGTGCATTTAAATATGTATATATATTAAAACTATGTATATATATA
>NW_020179142.1:0-238 GCF_003031525.2 Neophocaena asiaeorientalis asiaeorientalis | reverse complement strand
CATTGTTCCCACTTCTGGCGTTCCCTGGGCTAGAATCCCAGATCATTCAGGCAGATACTGGTTGTTTTACTGATGGATCTGTGTGGGAGTAAGGTCTTGGAGCTCCCCAGACTGTCATTTGCTGCCCAGTGCTCTACACTTTGTTTTGTGTACTATGCCCCTTCTCGTCCATACACAGTCATAATTAAGAAAATAAGAATCTGTAGACATTGCATTCAACTTTCTAATTTGAATGAAG
>NW_020179141.1:0-238 GCF_003031525.2 Neophocaena asiaeorientalis asiaeorientalis | reverse complement strand
TGAGGGTGTCTGTTCTTCGCTCAGACAGGATGGGGTTAAAGTAACAGCTCATTAGGTGGCTCTGGTTCAGTCAGACCGGAAGGAGGAAGGGGTATGGAATGTGGGGCGAGTCTGTGGTGGCAGAGGCCAACATGATGTTGCACCAGCCTGAGCCGCACCATGTGTTCTCCCAGGGCAGTTGTACCTGGATCTCAGGACTCTGGCAGTGGCAGGCTACACAGGCTCCCAGGAGGGGAGG
>NW_020179140.1:0-238 GCF_003031525.2 Neophocaena asiaeorientalis asiaeorientalis | reverse complement strand
TATATATATATATATATATATATGTATGTATATATATACATATATGTATATGTATATACACATACGTATATATGTACATATACATACGTGTGTGTGTGTATATGTATACATATGTATATACATATATATATGCATATATGTGTATATATATATACATACACATATATATACATATATATATACATATATATACATACATGTATATATATATATATATACATACATATATATATATATA
>NW_020179139.1:0-238 GCF_003031525.2 Neophocaena asiaeorientalis asiaeorientalis | reverse complement strand
CATGATATCAAAGAGCAAGTGCTATGAGTATCTATACAGAAGCTGAATTATTAAGAAAGAAAACAGAAAGGTTATCTACAGAAGATGACTGGAGATAGACTGGTTAAAAAAATAGTCCCAGGGCTTCCCTTGTGGTTATAATCACAGGTCCCAAGAGGAGAGGGCATGCCACACCATGTAGGGCCACATGGGGAAGCACCAGGGTCACTCAGGAAGAAGGAACAAGGAGAAAATGGGG
>NW_020179138.1:0-238 GCF_003031525.2 Neophocaena asiaeorientalis asiaeorientalis | reverse complement strand
GGTACCTCCCAGAGTACTAGAAGAGATGGACAGAGGGGGTGGCCTGTCTCAATGACTCCCATCTGTTCTGTTAAATGTGGCACACTTCACTCCTTCTCATATTTCACTGGTCAAAGTACATAGAAGGGCTGCATCCAACTTCAGGAGGTCAGAGGAGAATCTGACATAAATGGTGAACCCCATTAAGGCCCCCACATGGCGCCAGCCTTTCTGGGGGACTGTGAGAGGGCAAAGGAGG
>NW_020179137.1:0-238 GCF_003031525.2 Neophocaena asiaeorientalis asiaeorientalis | reverse complement strand
TACGTGGCTATGTGACTAAGATCTGGCCAAGAAAATGAAAACACAGGTTATATGCACAACTTCCAGGAAATATCTTATGAGAGAGCCATCCCCTTCTCCTTTTCTTTCTTCCTCCCTGCTAGAATGCAGACATAATGGCTGGAGCTGAAGCAGCCATGAAGTGCCAGGATGTGCAAGCCACATATCGAAATGGTGGAACAAGAGGATAAAAGGTGCTAGGTGTCTGATGATTTGGGAG
>NW_020179136.1:0-238 GCF_003031525.2 Neophocaena asiaeorientalis asiaeorientalis | reverse complement strand
CTTCATTCAAATTAGAAAGTTGAATGCAATGTCTACAGATTGTTATTTTCTTAATTATTACTGTGTATGGAGGAGAAAGGGCATAGTACACAGAACAAACTGTAGAGCACTGGACAGCAAATGACAGTCTAGGGAGCTCCAAGACCTCATTCCTCCACAGTGACATCAGTAAAACAACCAGTATCTGCCTGAATGAGCTGGGATTCTAGCCCAGGGAACGCCAGAAGTGGGAACAATG
>NW_020179135.1:0-238 GCF_003031525.2 Neophocaena asiaeorientalis asiaeorientalis | reverse complement strand
GCACCAATGAACATTCCCAAGAGAATGCGTGAGGGTTCTCCACATCCTCGCCAAGACTTGTTATTTGTTGTCTTTTGGATGATAGCCAAGTTTTTAGGTGTGAGGTAATAATCTCATTGTTCTTTGGATGTGCGTTTCCCTGATGATAAGTGATATTGATCATAGTTTCATGTGTCTCTTGGCCATCGGTACGTACTCTTTGGAAAAATGTTCGGTCCCAATTTTTAATTGGGTTTTT
>NW_020179134.1:0-238 GCF_003031525.2 Neophocaena asiaeorientalis asiaeorientalis | reverse complement strand
CAAAGTGATTCAGTTATACATGTATATATATATATTCTTTTCCATTATGCTTTATAACAAGATATTGAGCATAGTCCCCTGTGCTATACAGTAGGACCTTGTTGTTCATCTATTTTTTATATAGTAGTTTGTATCTGCTAAATTATCCTTCCCCCACCCCTTTCCCCTTTGGTAACCTTAAGTTTGTTTTTCTATGCCTGTGAGTCTGTTTCATAAATAAGTTCATTTGTGTCATATT
>NW_020179133.1:0-238 GCF_003031525.2 Neophocaena asiaeorientalis asiaeorientalis | reverse complement strand
GGGGGTATTCCTTCCTCTGCAAATTTATGGTAGAGTTTCAGAAGGACAGGTGTTAATTCTTGCCTAAATGTTTGATAGAATTTGTATGTGAATACATCTGGACCTGGACTTTTGTTTGTTGGGAATTCTTTAATCACAGTTTCAAGTTCAGTGCTTGTGGTTGGTCTGTTCATATTTTCTATCTCTTCCCGCTTCACACTTGGGAGATTGTACCTTTCTAAGAATTTGTCCATTTCTT
>NW_020179132.1:0-238 GCF_003031525.2 Neophocaena asiaeorientalis asiaeorientalis | reverse complement strand
CCCAAATCTGAGCTGCTGATTTCCCACCCAAAACCTTTTCCACACATAGTCTTCCCATCTCAGTTCATGGCAAGTCCATCCCTGCTGTTGTTTAGGCCAAGAATCTGCCAGTCATCCTTGACTGCATTCATTCACATTGTACGGGCTGTATCCTCAAGATACATCCAGTACCCAGCCACTTCTCACATCCTTAGTTCCAGTCCCTGGATTATCATGAATGGGCTCCCTGCTTCTTTCT
>NW_020179131.1:0-238 GCF_003031525.2 Neophocaena asiaeorientalis asiaeorientalis | reverse complement strand
TTTCCTGCCTGCGTTCTCAGTGATGCGCCCCCAAGTGATGTACCTAAGGGCCATTGGCTCACAGTCCTAGTTTCCAGTCCTCCCCACTATTAACTGGGGGATTCAACTGGGAAAACTTAATATCTCAACCTAATTTTCTTCACATGTAAACTGGAAATACGACCACTTACCTCTAGGGTTTTCATGAGAATTAATTTACACGTGGGAGTTCCCTTCTCCTCCCTGGAGTAGCAGGGAC
>NW_020179130.1:0-238 GCF_003031525.2 Neophocaena asiaeorientalis asiaeorientalis | reverse complement strand
TGCTAATACTACTACTTGCACACTGCCAAGGCAAATCTGCTGATACTACTACTGATTCTCCCACCAATTCTACTGCAGTTGCTACCAATACAACGTCTACTACTACTACTCCAGTGCATTTCAAACACTACAAATATTACCATTACTGCTGCTACTACTACTACTGCTGCTACTCCTACTGCTGCTGCTACTAGTACTATTACTATCCCAGTCCATGCCAAATACTACTACTATTAGC
>NW_020179129.1:0-238 GCF_003031525.2 Neophocaena asiaeorientalis asiaeorientalis | reverse complement strand
CCCCCACCCCCGCCCATAACTCCCTCCTCTCCTTTGATTTACTTGCTGTGAAGGAGAAGAGCTGGAACAGAAGAACAGATCAAGTTCCTCATCGGAGTGGACAAGAAACAGTGAACTGAATTACAAAACCTGCATTAATATCACTTCACATAATCATGTCAGAGTCACAGGTGGATGAGCCAATTCTGAGGAACAGCTTGATTTTCCTGCCACTTCTGAAGGGTAAAGAGGTCTTTCT
>NW_020179128.1:0-238 GCF_003031525.2 Neophocaena asiaeorientalis asiaeorientalis | reverse complement strand
ACCCAGCAGTGGAGGCAGGCCTTGCAGCCCCTGCTAGACAGCATGGGCTACCAGGAGCTGGGAACCTTCTCTGGGATGGAAGAGCCGGGCCACGGGGAAGAGTCCTCTGAGAGCTGGCTGGAGCAGGCCAACGACATGCTGCACCTGTGGCGCCACGTGTCTGAGAGGGAGAGGAGGAGGAGGCTGGTGGAGAGCTTGCGCGGCCCCGCGCTGGACCTCCTGCGCGGCCTCCTGGCGG
>NW_020179127.1:0-238 GCF_003031525.2 Neophocaena asiaeorientalis asiaeorientalis | reverse complement strand
CCTAAGTAAATAAATAATACCTGAGGCATATTAATTTTTTATGGTTTTTATTGTAGCTAATGACAAACCTGTGAGTAACTTGGTGGAAAAAAAAATTTTTTAATGAAATATCACTGTTTTATGTGATTTTCATGTGAAGAGAAACTATATCATTTCCCATTATGTATTATATTTTAATAAAGTCAAGAAAAGATAAACATAACATTGATTAAAAAGTAATCATTCTTTTCAAAAATCT
>NW_020179126.1:0-238 GCF_003031525.2 Neophocaena asiaeorientalis asiaeorientalis | reverse complement strand
GGGTATGACAACGGTTTAGGGTTAGCGTACGGGTTAGGGTATTTGTTAGTGTTAGCGTATGGGCTAGGATTAGGCAACGGGTTAGGGTAAGGTTTTGTGTAAGTGTTACGGTTAGGTTAAGGGTTAGGGTTAGGGTATGGGGACATTTTAGGGTACGAAAACTGTTTAGGGTTAGCGTACATGTTAGGGTATTGGTCAGTGTTAGCATATGGGTTAGGATTAGGGGACGAGTTAGGGT
>NW_020179125.1:0-238 GCF_003031525.2 Neophocaena asiaeorientalis asiaeorientalis | reverse complement strand
AGCAAAGAGGTTAAACCTCAGAAGCAGTGCTCATTACAAGCGTCATATATTTTCTTTCCTAAGCTGTAAAGTTCTCAAAGGCTGATTGTATTTTATCCATATTTTTAAACTCCATGCCCAGCACATAGCACATGCTTTATCTGCGTTTGTTCATAGAGAAGCATAACTCATAAATATCAAATGCTGTTCTTACATTGTGTTTCTAAAGTATGCTATTTTCATGAAATTACAGTACCTC
>NW_020179124.1:0-238 GCF_003031525.2 Neophocaena asiaeorientalis asiaeorientalis | reverse complement strand
CTACTGAGCCTGTGCTCGAGAGCCCGTGAGGCACAACTACTGAAATCCACGTGCCTAGAACCCGTGCTCCGCAAGAAGAAAAGCCGTCGTGATGAGAAGCCCACGCATGGCAACGAAGAGCAACCCCCGCTCACCGCAAATAGAGAAAGCCGGCGCTCAGCAACAAGACCCAACGCAGCCAGAAATAAATAAATAATTCATTAATTTAAAAAAATTGTCACCCTCACACATTTAAAAT
>NW_020179123.1:0-238 GCF_003031525.2 Neophocaena asiaeorientalis asiaeorientalis | reverse complement strand
GGGAGCACAGAATCTTAAACAATGAATCGCAAGGGAAGTCCCCACACTGTGTTTTTTGTAATTTATTTTATTGAAGCATAGTTGAGTTATGATGTTGTGATGATTTCTGATGTAGAGGAGAGTGATTCGCTTTTACATATATACAGATACTTTTTCATATTCATGTCCATTACTATTTATCGTAGGATATTGTGTATAGTTAAATGTGCTATACAGTAGTACCTCGTTCTTGATCCAT
>NW_020179122.1:0-238 GCF_003031525.2 Neophocaena asiaeorientalis asiaeorientalis | reverse complement strand
GTCAGGTCAAGGTTTGCTTGAGTATTTAAAAGCAAAAAGAACAGCATGTTAGCATGTCAGTGGAAGTGACAGAGTAGAAAGGCATAACTGGAGAAACAGGAAAGAGGCAATTGCTGTACTGATGTCTTGAGTGGATGAGTGGGGATAGTGCCAAGTGCCATAGGCCCATTTAAAATTAGTGGTCAGGAGTGCAATTACTGGATCATATGATAATTCTATTTTTAGTTTTTGAAGGAAC
>NW_020179121.1:0-235 GCF_003031525.2 Neophocaena asiaeorientalis asiaeorientalis | reverse complement strand
TGGCTTACGGCCCCAGCCACTCCGCGGCATGTGGGATCTTCTGCGACCGGGGCACGAACCCGTGTCCCCTGCATCGGCACTCGGACTCTCAACCACTGCGCCACCCGGGAATCCCAAGAAAATAATTTTAAAATTTCAATGATTTTTAAGTATATCTATACCTTGGTAGTACTATAAAGTTTATAAATTTTATCTGAATATGTAGTTTGCTACATTCCTGTTTATATAAGTAAAT
>NW_020179120.1:0-238 GCF_003031525.2 Neophocaena asiaeorientalis asiaeorientalis | reverse complement strand
GGGCAAACTTCCCTCCCGGGCCCTCAGACCATCCACAACCAGGCGCCCCCTTTCTCCATCTTCCCCAAATGCTACCGTGTGCCACTTCCCATCACTGCACTTTGCTTTTGAGCTTCAGTTTTTTCCCTCCTGCGCCCAGTGCAAAGACCAGACGTCCTTTCGAAAGATGAAGAGCCGTAAAGGAGTTCTTAGTGGACGCGGGGAAGATGGCGGAAGAGTAAGACGCGGAGATCACCTT
>NW_020179119.1:0-238 GCF_003031525.2 Neophocaena asiaeorientalis asiaeorientalis | reverse complement strand
TTGTTTTTGAATCCATTCAGCCAGTCTGTGGCTTTTGGTGGAAGTGTCTAATCCATTAACATTTAATGTAATGATCGATGTGTATATTCCTATTCCCATTTTGATAACGGTTTTGCATTTGTGATTTTAGCTGTTTTCCTTCTCTTGTGTTTCATGCCTGGAGAAGTTTGTTTAGCATTTCTTGTAAAGCTGGTTTAGTGGTGCTGAACTCTCTCCGCTTTTGCTTGTCTGTAAAAGT
>NW_020179118.1:0-237 GCF_003031525.2 Neophocaena asiaeorientalis asiaeorientalis | reverse complement strand
GTTCTAATTTCATTCTTTTACATGTAGTTGTCCAATTTTCCAAGAACCACGTGTTGAAGAGACTGCCTTTTCTCCATTGTATATTCTTATTTCTTTTGTCATAGATTAATTGACCATAAGTGCTTGAGTTTACTTCTGGGCTCTCCTCTTCCATTGATCTGTGCATCTCTTTTTGAGCCAATACCATACTGTTTTTATTACTGTATCTTTGTAGTATAGTCTGAAGTCAGGGAACAT
>NW_020179116.1:0-238 GCF_003031525.2 Neophocaena asiaeorientalis asiaeorientalis | reverse complement strand
TCTCAGTTAACTTCACTCAGAATGGGACTTCTGCATCAAAGAGTTGGTGCCCTTATGCTTTTTGTGGATGTTGCTACACTATACGAATTTATGGTTGTTCACTCAGGAGGTACTTATTGAGCATGTGTTATGTCTAAGCACTGTGCCGGTGGCTAGCAAAAAGACTTGTGACATTTTGTGAGTGAAGAGACTTGACCTGCCCTTTGTGAATTCTAACAGTCCAGAGAGGGAATAGATA
>NW_020179115.1:0-238 GCF_003031525.2 Neophocaena asiaeorientalis asiaeorientalis | reverse complement strand
TTTTTTTTTTTTAGGATTTATTTGTTTTATTTATTTTTGGCTGAGTTGGGTCTTAGTTGTGGCATGCGGAATCCTTCGTTGTGGTGCGTGGGCTTCCCTCTACTTGTGGTGTGCAGGTTTTTTTCTCTTCTCTAGTTGTGGCATGTGGGCTCTGTAATTTGTGGCCCGCAGGCTCTAGTTGAGGTGTGTGAGCTCAGGAGTTGTGGCGCATGGGCTTAGTTGCCCCGCAGCATGTGGG
>NW_020179114.1:0-238 GCF_003031525.2 Neophocaena asiaeorientalis asiaeorientalis | reverse complement strand
TAATTTGAAGTCTTTGCAATGAAAAAAGCTGAATGTTGTATTCCAAAGCTAATATCAGCCAGGCAGGGAGGTGGGAGAGTTAGTAGGAGAGAACTGATGTGATTTGGGGAAATCAAGCCTTATTTCTTTCCCCCAAATTTTCCTTTCATTTTAATTAATTAATTGTTTGTTTGTTTGTTTATTGATTGTATTTTTAATATATGTCTTCATTTATTTATTTGTTTTACAGTAGGTCCTT
>NW_020179113.1:0-238 GCF_003031525.2 Neophocaena asiaeorientalis asiaeorientalis | reverse complement strand
TATAGATGCAAAAATTCTCAACAAAATATTAGCAAACTGAAATCAACATAAAAAATGGTCATACACCATGACCAAGTGGGATTTATCTGAGGAATGTGAAATTAGTTCAATATATCAAAACAAATCAATGTAATACACTGTATTAGTAGAATAAGGGACAAAATTTTTAAAAAATAAACATGATCAAAAAAATAAATAAATAAACATGATCACTCAATAGACACAGAAAAACATTTGA
>NW_020179112.1:0-237 GCF_003031525.2 Neophocaena asiaeorientalis asiaeorientalis | reverse complement strand
TTTTTTTTTTTTTTTTGCATGTCTGAGCCTATGAAGTGAGATGTATAGTGGCTGCACTTGTAACTGGGAGACAGGAGGTGCCTTTTTAGCCTGGAGATCTTTCTCCCCAGACCTCCAGGAGGCTGTCTGAGATGGCCAGAAAAGTTTCAGAGCACTTTTTTTTGTTTGTTTTGTTTTTGTTTGTTTTAATTTTTGGCTGTGGCATGTGGGATCTTAGTTCCCCAACCAGGGATCGAA
>NW_020179111.1:0-237 GCF_003031525.2 Neophocaena asiaeorientalis asiaeorientalis | reverse complement strand
GCAACGGGAGAGGCCACAACAGTGAGAGGTCCCCGTACCACAAAAAAAAAAAAAAAAAAACAAAGCCAGATTCACTTAAGAATAGCCTTTTTGAATAAAATACTTAGGAGTAAACTTAACCAAAGAGATGGAAGACCTATATGCTAAAAACTATAAAAAATTGGTAAAGGAAATTGAGGATGATTCAAAGACATAGAAAGATATCCCATGCTCTTGGATTGGAAGAATTATATTGTT
>NW_020179110.1:0-238 GCF_003031525.2 Neophocaena asiaeorientalis asiaeorientalis | reverse complement strand
GTACAATTTATGTCAGAGAATGTTTTGTCTATGATCTCTTCATAGTTTTATGGTGTCATGTCTTATGTTTGTCTTTAAGCCATCGCGAGTTAATTATTATGGTGAGAGGGTGTGTTCTAATTTACATGTGGCTGTCCAGCTTTCTGAACACCAGTTGCTGAAGAGAGGGTCTTTTTCCCATTGTATATTCTTGCCACCTTTGTTGAAGATTAATTGACCACAGGTGTGTGGGTTTATT
>NW_020179109.1:0-238 GCF_003031525.2 Neophocaena asiaeorientalis asiaeorientalis | reverse complement strand
CCTGTGTGGACATATTGAAAACAGCACTCCAATGATTGTTGGAGAGCAAAGGATGCAACCTGAAGTTCAGAGTAAAATATATTAGTTTATCCAGATTCACGTATTTGTATAAATTACTAGAAAATCATCTGAAGAAAGACAGACATGAATAAAGAAATCAGTCCAAAGAACACGGGTGAAGAAATATGTCAATTTAACACCAACTAGTACATCAAAGATGTAATGGAAAGTATATGTT
>NW_020179108.1:0-237 GCF_003031525.2 Neophocaena asiaeorientalis asiaeorientalis | reverse complement strand
TTATTCCTAGGTATTTTATTCTTTTTGATGTGACAGTAAATAGGGTTGTTTTCTTAATTTTTCTTTCTGATAGTTTGTTTTTAACGTATAGAAATATAATGGATTCCTGTATATTAATTTTGTATCCTGCAACTTTACCAACTTCATTGACGAGTTCTAATAGTTTTATTGTGGCATCTGTAGGATTTTCTATATGTAGTATCATGTGATCTGCAAATAGTGACAGTTTTACTTCTT
>NW_020179107.1:0-238 GCF_003031525.2 Neophocaena asiaeorientalis asiaeorientalis | reverse complement strand
GAAGGAGATACAAAGTAAAACCCCATGTAAATGCTATTTCTCATCTACCGCTTGATAAAATTTTTTAAATTGGATAATATAAAACTTTGTTGAAGATATAGAATACCAGGAACACTCACCCACTGCTGCTGGAGTTGAAGAATGGAATGTGACCGATTTGAAATGCATTTTTGGCATCACCTCATAAAATTCACCCTTAGCCTTGTGGCTCCCAAAGTGGTGCACGAAGGAATCATCC
>NW_020179106.1:0-237 GCF_003031525.2 Neophocaena asiaeorientalis asiaeorientalis | reverse complement strand
GTAGGACGTCGTAGACGGAATGCCAAGACGAGGGTAACTCCGAGTGCAGCTCAGACTAGGGCAGCACGGAAGACTTCCAGGCCGTGTGGGACGTGCCAGAACCGTCTTCGTGAACGTGTTTGAGGACTGAGGAATTTGAGCTGCTCCAAAAGAGAGGGCCGTGCGTTTCCGTCCACCCGGCATGCCCAGAGGGGGCTCTAATGGGCTATGGGTCTGGACGTTGCTTAGCAGGCCCAC
>NW_020179105.1:0-238 GCF_003031525.2 Neophocaena asiaeorientalis asiaeorientalis | reverse complement strand
GATGCTAAAATAAAATAATAATCAGAACAAGCTTTATTCCTGTATTAGCTTAGCACCCTTCTCTTTCTGAACTGGAGTCCTTTGCATGTACTGAAGAAATGGTGCAACCCAGAAATCTCAGGCTGGAAGAGATCCTCAGAGTCACATGACTCAATTCCCCTCTATGGCCCAACTCTTCGTGTACATCATCTCTGCCAGGTTGTCACCAGGAAATATACAACCTTGAAAATAGCGCTTT
>NW_020179104.1:0-238 GCF_003031525.2 Neophocaena asiaeorientalis asiaeorientalis | reverse complement strand
TTTGGAACTAGGCAAAGCTGGGCTGCGTTATTTAGGGATGCGTGCCTGGGCGTAAACTATGAGGACAAGTCACTGACACAAAATCAGGAGAACAGCGACCTCACGGTGGGGAGGAGGCTGTGACGAGGGAAGGGCACTCCTGGGTGTCCACTCATCAGGTTCTGTTTCTTGATCTTTATGATTATTCTTTACATATGTATAACCTAATCCTTAATATGTACTTACAGCTTATCATTTT
>NW_020179103.1:0-238 GCF_003031525.2 Neophocaena asiaeorientalis asiaeorientalis | reverse complement strand
TTTCTAACTTTTTGTGTTGGTTGCTCAACTGAAAAATCTTCTGATTTTCTTCTTTTCCAAGGTAAGCATTAATGACTATACTTTCTAAATATCACGTTAGCTTCATTCTCTAAGTGTTAATACATAATAGTTTCACTATTTTTCAATTTCTAAATGTTTTTAAATTTTTATTTTCTCCTTGATCCATTAATCATTTAGAATTTTTTCCGCTTGACTTTTTTTTTTTTTTTTTTTTTTT
>NW_020179102.1:0-238 GCF_003031525.2 Neophocaena asiaeorientalis asiaeorientalis | reverse complement strand
GTATTTGATTGCGTTACCGGTCTGAAGGGCGGATGTATCTGAAATGTGGGTGGAGGGTCCCTGACTGAAAAAACTAGCCCCGTCTTTTGAGTGCGAGGAATGAAGTCGTCATCACTATCAGAACTAGAAGGATAAAGCTCTTGCTCCTTCAGTTTTAGTCTTGCATAAAGCCGTTTATTTTCTTCTTTTAATTTATTCCTTTCTTCTGTGAGCTCAGCAATAAGCTTCATATTTTGTT
>NW_020179101.1:0-237 GCF_003031525.2 Neophocaena asiaeorientalis asiaeorientalis | reverse complement strand
GTGCAGCCCCTTCCTGTCGAAGCAGCCCAGAGCTTCCCTATCCCGAGCGGGAGCTGCTCTGTGAGGGCTTTGCCTCCACTTTGATCCTGAGGACTTGGCTCACATCACTGGTGGTGCTGGGGGCTGGCTTTCTCTTGTCCCCAGAGGCCCTGCTCACTGCCTCTCCAAAGGCGCCGTGTGCCCTGTCCTGGGCGCAGATGGGCCGGGCAACCTGAACCTAGTGTGTGAGAGCAATTA
>NW_020179100.1:0-237 GCF_003031525.2 Neophocaena asiaeorientalis asiaeorientalis | reverse complement strand
CTTGAAGATTAGTTAATGGGTCTCCTTCATGAATAGTCCAGGTGCTTTTCAAACGGGTGTTTTTGTGCTGGATTCTGGGGCAAGGGAGTCTGTGAGCCCTTTAAAAAGCAGGTTCTCCATTCCCTACAGATCTGTGTTTTTCCTGGATGTAATCCTCATTGGTTTTCAAAGCCAGGCATTTTGGGGGCTTGTCTCTCCTATGCAGGATCTAAGATTTGGGGTGCTTGCTATAGAGCA
>NW_020179099.1:0-237 GCF_003031525.2 Neophocaena asiaeorientalis asiaeorientalis | reverse complement strand
TGCCTGACATGGGGAAAAAACCCCTCACTCCTCAGGGAAAATTTCTCTACTTGTGAGATTCCTCCTGGTTGTAGGTCAGTGTGCTGGGGGTGGGGTTTTGGCAATCTACCTCTCTTGCCTGTCTCAATGTGGCTTTTATCCTTTGTTCTGGAAAAACTATTCAGTTAGTTTTCAGGTCTTTTCAAAGGGAATTTTTCCATATGTAACTAGATTTGGTGTGTCCATGGGAGGAGTTCA
>NW_020179098.1:0-237 GCF_003031525.2 Neophocaena asiaeorientalis asiaeorientalis | reverse complement strand
GGTCAGTAAAGGCCTGAGGTGGGAGCAAGGAGGGCAGAAGGAGTCCAGATACTTTCTACAACTGTCCTGTTAAGTTTCACAAAGTTTCTCCCAGCGTGACAAACTTCTGGGTAAGGGATTTGCACTCTGGATTTTCCAAAGGGATGAACCAGGTTATAGGGTATTTCCTTCCTGTTATATCTGGCTAGTCTCCACTCTCTCCTCTTCTGCTGGCTAAAGCCTCCTTAGGCTCAGATC
>NW_020179097.1:0-237 GCF_003031525.2 Neophocaena asiaeorientalis asiaeorientalis | reverse complement strand
GCCACTTGTGACAACATGGATGGACCTTGAGGGCATTATGCAAAGTAAAATAAGTCAGATAGAGAAAGACAAATACCATGTGATCTCACTTGCATATGGAATTTGAGAACAAAAACTAAAACTAAACCAAGCTCATAGATACACAGAACAGATTGGTGGTTGCCAGCGGCTGGAGGTAGGTGGTGGGCAAAATGGCTGAAGGGGGTCAAAAAGTACAAACTTCTAGTTATAAAATAA
>NW_020179096.1:0-237 GCF_003031525.2 Neophocaena asiaeorientalis asiaeorientalis | reverse complement strand
TTGGAACTGTCATGGCACCTGTGGGTGTGTCATTTAGCTTGGTGATGTGAGCATATACTGAAGCTCAAAGTCTGGTGGAAGTCAACTGGCCCTCCATGTCAGACTTGTTTGGTTCTAATCAGTTTATGCTGTGTCCTCAGTCTATGTCATTCTTTCAAAGGTTGTGCCCTACCCCCTTTCCTCCTGTTTCAAGTTCACATACCTTTCAAGTGCTCATGGACTGTTCTCCAGGATAGG
>NW_020179095.1:0-237 GCF_003031525.2 Neophocaena asiaeorientalis asiaeorientalis | reverse complement strand
TGCCTCTTAGGGTCAGTGCCATACAAGCAAGCTGTCTCTTACGTTAATCTTGCCTCTGAAGCCAATCTCAGAATTTGGGTCTCCCTTGCACTCCTGGGGCCCCTGGGCCCCTGGGGCTAGGCCAGGCCACCAGCATGCCCGACGTGGGCTGTCTACTAGACTAGGGCATGTGTGGGAAGGCCCAGTTGTGAGGGGCCAGGCAGAGTACCTCTGCCTCCACCCTTCTCTCCTCCACAA
>NW_020179094.1:0-237 GCF_003031525.2 Neophocaena asiaeorientalis asiaeorientalis | reverse complement strand
TCATGTGCTGCATATTTCTCTGTCTTCTCATTTTGTTTAACACAATGTTTGGGGTCTCCTTTTCATAGGCTGCAGGTTCATATTTCCCATTATTTTTGTGTCTACCCCCTGTGGTTGGGGTTAGTTCAGTGGGTTTTGTAGGCTTCCTGGTGAATGAGATTGGTGCCTGTGTTCTGGTGGGTGGGTCTGAGTCTTTTCCTTCTGGTGGGCAGGGCTGCATCTGGTGGTGTGTTTTGG
>NW_020179093.1:0-237 GCF_003031525.2 Neophocaena asiaeorientalis asiaeorientalis | reverse complement strand
CCCATAGAGATCTTTCTTATGTCCATGTAAAGAAACTCCAACCTCATAATATGATCACTATTGGAAATCATACAATTATTTTTTTACTTGTTTATTATCCATCTCCTCTACTAGAATATTAGTTTGATAATAGCATGGACTTTGTGTATTGCTCATAATTTTATTCCTAGTACAATAATTACTCAATAAAATTTTGTTTAATGAATGAACATCTGGCTGAAAAAAATAAGGTAAAAA
>NW_020179092.1:0-237 GCF_003031525.2 Neophocaena asiaeorientalis asiaeorientalis | reverse complement strand
AGCACCTGAAATCAGCAATATAATTGAAGCAGCAACAGAATTTATCAAACAGGACATTGTGATGTTCAGTGGATTTGTGAGAGGCTATTTGCTAGGCCTTGCCTCTTAAGGACATGAGTGTTCTGTCACAGTGGATTCAACCTGAGAGGAGAAGGGGTGGTAACATGATGATGTCTCTACAGTTCCAGACACCAGATTCTCCAGGGTGTGAAGAAAAAAGTAGTTGGGCAAAATGGA
>NW_020179091.1:0-237 GCF_003031525.2 Neophocaena asiaeorientalis asiaeorientalis | reverse complement strand
GAAGGGCTTCTGCCCACCCCTCAGGGACCGGGTGACCAGCTCCCCTGCCATTGAGGGCGGTTGTCTTAAAGGATAACCTCTTCTCCTACTATGGTATAGAGGGCTCCATCCCTGACCGAGGGGAGGGGCAGATTCTAGGATGGGTGTGTCTTATTCCAGTTCCAATATTCTCTAACCTTGAAAAAAAATTTTGTTGTAAATATATAGTGACTCTATAATAGAGTTTAGAAAATAGGA
>NW_020179090.1:0-237 GCF_003031525.2 Neophocaena asiaeorientalis asiaeorientalis | reverse complement strand
GGCTCCCGGACTCTGCTGCTCACGCACCGAGTGGACACCATTGGTGAGTAGCGCGGTGTGGGGCATGCCTAGGACGCAAGCAGCCTGTGTCCTCCTCCGCCCCCTCCCAGTGCCTGGGATGTGGGCAACCTTTTCCCTCCCTTAAGGCTGGTGAGAATCCTGCCGACTGTGGTTTTAGCCTGATTTGTGTTTCGCAGATCAAGCGGGCCCGGGCCAGAGCTCTAAGACTAGGGGCTA
>NW_020179089.1:0-237 GCF_003031525.2 Neophocaena asiaeorientalis asiaeorientalis | reverse complement strand
AATTGTGAGATACACACACACACACACACACTACTCAGCCATAAAATAAGAAGGAAACCTTGCCATGTGCGACAACATGGATGGACCTTAAGGGCATTATGCTAAGTAAAAGAAGTCAGACAAAGAAAAGACAAATAACACTGATTTCATTTATATGTGGAATCTGAAAAATAAAACAAACAGAAGAAAACAAGTAAAACTCATAGATACAGAGAACAGATTGGTGGTTACCAGAGG
>NW_020179088.1:0-237 GCF_003031525.2 Neophocaena asiaeorientalis asiaeorientalis | reverse complement strand
CTCACTCAGGCTGGGGGAGGGAGGGGTTTGGAATGTGGGGCAAGCCTGCTGCTGTAGAGGCCGGCATGACGTTGCACCAATCTGAGGAGCGCTGTGTGTTCTCCTGGGGAAGTTGTCCCTGGATCAAAGGACCCTTGCAGTGGCGGGCTGCACAGGCTCCCGGGGAGGGGAGGTGTGGATAATGACCTGTGCTTGAACACAGGTTTCTTGGTGGCTGCAGCAGCAGCCTTAGCATCT
>NW_020179087.1:0-237 GCF_003031525.2 Neophocaena asiaeorientalis asiaeorientalis | reverse complement strand
GATCCTCAGCACTACAAGCTGTAAACAGCATATGGAGACTGTGAAGAGAGCAAAATATTTTGATAACAGGGCGACTTAAAGAATGTGCTGAAACTGTGGCCAGAGCAATAACCAACTCTTTTCTCTGTAGCCCGAGGGGGGAAAAAAATTCACTTTTTAAAGTAAAATTTTAAATTTTACTGTAACTTGTATGTTATATCAAGATGAAGTAGAAACAGCCAACCTCTCAGGCCATAG
>NW_020179086.1:0-237 GCF_003031525.2 Neophocaena asiaeorientalis asiaeorientalis | reverse complement strand
ACATGCTCTATATGCCTATTCATTCAAGCCTTCTTTTTGGAATTTCAACAGTATTTTGCAATTTTCTCATAAAAGTGTGAGTATTTTGTTAGATTTATCTCCTGGAATCTTAGACTTTATCTCTACTGTGAAGAGTTTCTCTTTTTAAATAATGTTTTTGAAGTGGTCATTATAGGTGAAATAAGAAGGCTATTATTTCCTGCCTTGATTTTTCTATTTTTTCTGACTCTGATACCA
>NW_020179085.1:0-237 GCF_003031525.2 Neophocaena asiaeorientalis asiaeorientalis | reverse complement strand
GGGGTAACCATTAAAGTCACCAGCCCTGTGGCCAGACAAACAAAGAGAGCATTTCTCAGAGCCGTGGCACCCAGACTAGGGTCTTCAGAAAGCTCCATCAGTATCACCAGGGGAAATTTGATAACAGTGACCTCAGTGCCTACCTTAGAGAGGCTGATTCAGCAGGGCCCAGTAAAGGATATTTTTAAAAATACTGTTTGGGCAATTTTTGACATGCAGTCAGTCAGTGCCTTAGCA
>NW_020179084.1:0-237 GCF_003031525.2 Neophocaena asiaeorientalis asiaeorientalis | reverse complement strand
CCCTTTTTTTCTTGATGAGTCTGGCTAAAGCTTCATCAATTTTTTTATCTTCTCAAAGAACCAATTTTTACTTTTACTGATCTTTGCTATTGTTTTTTGTTTCCATTGCATTTACTTCTTCTCTGATATTTATGATTTATTATCTTTGACTTTTGGTTTTGTCTTCTTCCCCTAGTTGCTTTAGGTGTAAAGTTAGATTGAGATTTTTCTTGTTTCTTGAGGTGAGATTGAATTGCT
>NW_020179083.1:0-237 GCF_003031525.2 Neophocaena asiaeorientalis asiaeorientalis | reverse complement strand
GCTTTATAACAAAGAGAATCAGTTATACATATACATATGTTGCCATATCTCTTTCCACTTGTGTCTCCCTCCTGCCCACCCTCCCTATACCACCTTTCTAGGTGGTCACAAAACACCGAGCTGATCTCCTTGTACTATGTGGCTGCTTCCCACTAACTATTTATTTTAGGTTTAGTAGTGGATATATGTCCATGCGAGTCTCTCACTTTGTCACAGCTTACCTTTCCCCCTCCCCAT
>NW_020179082.1:0-235 GCF_003031525.2 Neophocaena asiaeorientalis asiaeorientalis | reverse complement strand
TTTTGTCAAAAGCTTTTTTTGCATCTATTGAGATGATCATAAGGTTTTATTCTTCACTTTGTTAACATGGTGTGTCACATTGTTTGATTTTGCATATGTTGAAAAATCCTTGTGTTCCTGGGATAAATCTCACTTGATGATGGTGTTTGATCCTTTTAATTTGTTGTTGTATTCAGTTTGCCAGTATTTTGTTGGGGACTTTTGCATCTATGTTCATCAGTGATATTGGCCTGTA
>NW_020179081.1:0-237 GCF_003031525.2 Neophocaena asiaeorientalis asiaeorientalis | reverse complement strand
GTTTAGAGCTCTCAGGCTGAATTGCCCTCTCAGTTCCTCCAAGGGTGGTCTCAGGGACGTCAGGGTTTGGGTCTAATGAGAGAGGCCTCATTCAACATAGGGAAGAAGCCTGGTTCCTAACGAGAGTCAAGGTGGTAACACCGAGTGAACATGAGGGAGCCCCACCCAGAAAGAAGTGAACCACATAGAATCTCATCCCTACTCTCAGACCTGGGAGGGAGACTCAGGCATGGTGAC
>NW_020179080.1:0-237 GCF_003031525.2 Neophocaena asiaeorientalis asiaeorientalis | reverse complement strand
GAGTTACAGATAGAAATAGATTAAAAGGTAGGAGTAGGGAAAAAATTAAAAAATAAGAAAAGAATCTTCTTGCTTTGAAGAAAACATACTTTTTTATACTTAAAGGAGCTCTGTGGATTGAGCAACATAACTGAGAAAAGACTAGCACTTATACAGACCCTGGAAAAAGTGTTACAATCCCAAGGATACAGAAAGCCATCTACAATTTTTCTTTTTTAAAAGGATAAAAAATAGGTG
>NW_020179079.1:0-237 GCF_003031525.2 Neophocaena asiaeorientalis asiaeorientalis | reverse complement strand
ACTAGTAAGCAATAAAAAGGAAACAACTGGTGATGCACACAACCTGGATGAATCTCCAGAGAATTAGGATGAGTGAAAAAAGTCAATCCTTGAAAGGTTACATGACGTATGATTCCACGGATATAACATTCTTGAAATGTGGAATTTCTAGAAATGGAGAACAGATTTGCGGCTGCCAGGAGTTAAGGAGGCAACAGGGGTAGGAGGTGCAGGACGTGTGGTTGTGAGGGACCCTGC
>NW_020179078.1:0-237 GCF_003031525.2 Neophocaena asiaeorientalis asiaeorientalis | reverse complement strand
TGAACTTTTGTCATGAACTCCCATCATAATTTCTTCCAGTTGCTTTATCTCTTTGGTCCTGGTTTTCCTTGTTAATAAGTTAAAGGCTATTGGACAAAGTGATCTTCCCAGCATCTCTACTCCTGACAGTAAGCATGGACCAAGAAGCCCTGATGCTACTTGAAGAGTTGAGGCTAACGGCTGTGGGAAGACGGCGAGGATCATCTGTGGGATTTCCATGGAGAAATGAGTCCTTTG
>NW_020179077.1:0-237 GCF_003031525.2 Neophocaena asiaeorientalis asiaeorientalis | reverse complement strand
GAGTGAATTCAGTAAACCAATATTGAGCCTAATAAACATAGAAAAAGCTTCAGGAGAATGAATCCCAATAAAGTGCATGTCAATCTTTGATAATTAAAAATCTTTTAGATTCTCTTTTTATTTTTGAATGTTTAAAATAGTTTAGAATACATGAGTACAATAATAAAATAAACTTTTAAAATTGATTAAATTTTATGAATTGAATGTGCTTTTAAAGATCTAAAGTATATTTCTTTT
>NW_020179076.1:0-237 GCF_003031525.2 Neophocaena asiaeorientalis asiaeorientalis | reverse complement strand
CACACAACCAAATGAGAGGAGCAGTTGTGTAATGCAAATGGCGCTGGAGATCTGGGACCTAATTATGACTCTCCCGTGAGAATGAAAGTGGGCAGGACACCTGAACTTCCTGTCATCTAGAAGACAAGGAATTTATAGCTTTAGGATTGTATGAGCTTTCAAGGAGGAAAATGTGTAGTTTAGGAGTTGGGATTTTTTTTTTTTTAATGTTTCTATGCAAAAAATAAAGCTAAAACT
>NW_020179075.1:0-237 GCF_003031525.2 Neophocaena asiaeorientalis asiaeorientalis | reverse complement strand
GACAGTGAAACAGGAGAAAACATAAGGCAGGCAGCATCTTCCCTTCAGCAAGCATCATTGAAGCTCTTCGAAATGGCATACAAAAAGGTACAAGGCTGTTTTACTCAATGAATATTTTGCTCCTAACTTGATGTAACTGCTCTTGATTACTGTCACTGATGGCTCCTACATAGCCATTTATGGAACTGGGAGTATTGGAATTGGAAATATCCTTCTTCCTGCCTTCTTGACTACTCT
>NW_020179074.1:0-234 GCF_003031525.2 Neophocaena asiaeorientalis asiaeorientalis | reverse complement strand
ACACCATTGTAAAGCAATTATACTCGAATAAAGATGTAAAATAAATAAATAAATAAAATGGTAATCTGTGTGTCCCAAAGTCAGGAGATATTCTCCAATTTTGAATCAATTTTGTGTATTATATACATATATATGTGTATATATATATATATATTTTTTTTTTCATATTCATTTTCACAGCAAAGGAAACCATAAAGAAAACCCTCAGAATGGGAGAAAATATTTGCAAATGAA
>NW_020179073.1:0-237 GCF_003031525.2 Neophocaena asiaeorientalis asiaeorientalis | reverse complement strand
TCTTAACCACTGCGTCACCAGGGAAGCCCTGAAACTTATATTTTTAAAAAAAGAATGTTTCTTCATTAAGCATAAGGCCAGCTCTGAATTGAGCCAGATGTCTTCTATCATGTTAAGAGAATACTCATCTTTTCCTATTCGATTAAGAATCTTGAGGAGATTAAGAAAAAAGAATCTTGAGGAGATAGATGTATGTATATAGCTGATTCACTTTGCTGTACAGTAGAAATTAACACA
>NW_020179072.1:0-237 GCF_003031525.2 Neophocaena asiaeorientalis asiaeorientalis | reverse complement strand
CTCCCAAATCATCAGACACCTAGCACCTTTTATCCTCTTGTCCACCATTTCAATATGTGGCTTGCACAACCTGGCCCTTCATGGCTGCTTCAGCTCCAGCCATCATGTCTGCATTCTAGCAGGAAGAAGGAAAGAAAAGGAGAAGGGCATGGCTCTCTCGGAAGATATTTCCTGGAAGTTGCGCATATAACTTCTATTTTCATTTTCTTGGCCAGATCTTAGTCACATAGCCACGTA
>NW_020179071.1:0-237 GCF_003031525.2 Neophocaena asiaeorientalis asiaeorientalis | reverse complement strand
TTGAAAATTTATCAACATGTATATGTGGATTATAAATATATTTTGGCAATCTGATGGGTTCAAGGGCACTTTAAAAGTTGTCTAGTTAAATTACTACAGATATGACATGTTTGGTGAAACCCAATCTGTAAGTCTGACACCAACAATCATTTCTTCCTGCTAAAACATAGAAATAATTTATCTGAAAACCGTGAGTGCTATGAAGAGTTCGATTTCTTCATAAAGATTCCTTTATAA
>NW_020179070.1:0-237 GCF_003031525.2 Neophocaena asiaeorientalis asiaeorientalis | reverse complement strand
GGGGGGTATTTAAAAATGTACAAACACTTTGGAAAAATAAGTGAACATTTTTTTTTATGGAGGTAAACATAAACTTACCATATGATCCAGAAATTCCACATCTGGCATATTCAAGAGAAAAGAAAATATGTTTACACATAATGACTTGTACCCAAATGTACATGGTGCCTTCATTCATAAAAGTTATTACCTGGAAACAGCTTAAATGTCCATTAGTAGATGAATGGAGAAGAAAAT
>NW_020179069.1:0-237 GCF_003031525.2 Neophocaena asiaeorientalis asiaeorientalis | reverse complement strand
AGTGGTATCTATCCCAGGTTTGAGCTCACTTTGACCCGCACCTAATGCCTTCCTATTTAATTGTATTGTGGTTGAACGTTTTTCTTTCCACAGCTTTTTATTTCTATGTCCTTACTCCTTAGTTCTTATTTCTAAGTTCGTAAAGTTTATGAACCAACGTTGATACTTCTTATGTATGTTTTCACAAATAGTTATAATAAAAACTGAAGTGTCAGATGAGGGAACTTCTAGGAAAAT
>NW_020179068.1:0-237 GCF_003031525.2 Neophocaena asiaeorientalis asiaeorientalis | reverse complement strand
CCTAATACGTACGCTCACCCTAAACTGTTGTCGTATCCTAAACTGTACCGTAAACCGTCCCCATCCCCTATCCCTAACCCTAAACCTAATCCAAACACTAACACATACCCGAAGCCTTACCCTAACCCTTCCCATAATGCTAACCCGTACACTAAGATGAAAACATACCCTAACATGAACGTTCAAACTAAACCACTGTCGTATCCTAACCTGTACCCTAAAGAGTCCCCGTCCCCA
>NW_020179067.1:0-237 GCF_003031525.2 Neophocaena asiaeorientalis asiaeorientalis | reverse complement strand
CTAACCCTAAACCTAACCCTTACCCTAAACCTTACCCTAACACGTAACCTAATCCTAAACCGTACAATAACACTAACCCGTACCTTAACATGTACCCTAAACCTAACTCATTGTCGTACTATAAACTGTACCCGAAACCGTACCCATTCCCTAAACCGAAACCTAACACTAACCCTAAACCTAATCTTCAGCTTTGCCCTAAGCCTTACGCTAACCCGTACCCTAATCCTAACCTGT
>NW_020179066.1:0-237 GCF_003031525.2 Neophocaena asiaeorientalis asiaeorientalis | reverse complement strand
AGGCAAGTTTGGTGGAAAGGAAAGTTTGCTTTATTTTGGAGACTAGTAACCTGGGAGTAGGGCAGACTCCTGTCCAAAGGACAACTCCCCACACTGCCAATCAGTGGGCAAGAGCTTTTATAAATGGAGGGAGGGGGATTAACTAAAAGTCCTTGACTTTGCTTAATGAGTAAACTATTATTATTTGGTCTCATAAGACTCTTTTCCTTTGTTTCTGCATTTTCTCACTTCTCTGAT
>NW_020179065.1:0-237 GCF_003031525.2 Neophocaena asiaeorientalis asiaeorientalis | reverse complement strand
TGCTTGTCTGTGAAGCTTTTGATTTCTCCACTGAATCTGAACAACAGCCTTGCTGTATAGAGAGAGCATTCTTGGTTGTAGGTTTTTCTCTTTCATCAGTTTAAATATATTGTGCCACTCCCTTTTTGCCTGCAGAGTTTCTGCAGAAAATCCACTGATAACCTTATGGGAGTTCCCTTTTATTTTGTTTGTTGCCTATCCCTTGTTGCTTTTAATATTGTTTTCTTTGTCTTTAAT
>NW_020179064.1:0-237 GCF_003031525.2 Neophocaena asiaeorientalis asiaeorientalis | reverse complement strand
GTAGTTTTGATATGCATTTCTCTAATAATTAGTGATGTTGATCATCTTTACATGTGCCTCTTGGCCATTTGTATATCTTCTTCACTTTCAATTCATCCCAGCTTACCATTCGCCCTACCCATGTCCTCCAGTCCATTTTCTACATCTGTGTCTTTATTCCTGTCCTGATGCTAGGTTCTTCAGAACCATTTGTTTCTTTAGATTCCATATATATGAGTTAGCATACAGTATTTGTTT
>NW_020179063.1:0-237 GCF_003031525.2 Neophocaena asiaeorientalis asiaeorientalis | reverse complement strand
GGGAGCCTTCCCGGCCGCGCGGAGCGAAGTTGGCGGAGGAAATAGCAGCTCCTGGCCGCCCGGCGCCGCGCGGCCCTCGCCCCGCCGACCCGCTGCCGCCGAGGTTTGGCTGATTGGGCCGAGGCGGGCGGGCGGAACGCGCAGGGCGGAGGCGGCGGCCGAGGGCGCAGAGACACCCTGGCCCGGGCCGCGGGGACAGATGGTGTCCTATGTGGATAACAGCTTCCGCCAGGCGGT
>NW_020179062.1:0-237 GCF_003031525.2 Neophocaena asiaeorientalis asiaeorientalis | reverse complement strand
GAGTCCTAACCACTGGACTGCCAGGGAATTCCCTAATTTTTGTAGTTCTAATGGCTTATGCATTAACTATACCCCTGCCTCGCCTGCTTCTCTCAGGTTTCACCTCAAATGTATATTAGATAAAAGGATTTATGTTAAAAATAATTAGGTGAAACCAGAAAGGAGTGCATATTGGCAAATAGCTCAGTGCTCATTCTTTTTTTAATAAATTTATTTTATTTTATTTTTGGCTGCGTT
>NW_020179061.1:0-237 GCF_003031525.2 Neophocaena asiaeorientalis asiaeorientalis | reverse complement strand
TGTCATATATGGCTTTTATTATGTTGAGGTATGTTCCCTCTCCAGTCTGTTGAGAGTGTTTATCATGAAGGATGTTGAATTTTGTTAAATACTCTTTCTGCAGCTAGTGAAGTGATCATATGATTTTTATTCTTCATTTTATTAATAGAGTATATCACATTTACTGATTTGCATATATTGAACTATCCTTGCATCTCTGGGATAAATCCCCCTTGATCATGGTGTGTGATCCTTTTA
>NW_020179060.1:0-237 GCF_003031525.2 Neophocaena asiaeorientalis asiaeorientalis | reverse complement strand
ATTGTTAATCAACATCTCTGATTTTTCTCCTCAGATTACTGCCCATCGACGGAAACCTCTGACTCTCTCTCAAGAATGTGTACTGATTTCCCCACATAGTCTCATAGCAACTTTTATCAGACCTGGAATTAGAAACATGATACACTTGTGCCATTTTAAGTCCTTCACAAAAGTTTCACTTGCCAAGCATTTCTCGCCAGGACTTAGCTGTGGAAATGTCTTCTGCATGTTCATTCT
>NW_020179059.1:0-235 GCF_003031525.2 Neophocaena asiaeorientalis asiaeorientalis | reverse complement strand
GTGTGTATATATATATATATATATATATATATAAAATATATCTATACACACACATATATATACCACGTCTTCTTTATTCATTTACCTGTTGGTGGACACTTAGATTGCTTCCATGTTGGCTCTTGTAAATAATGCTGCTATGAACATCGGGGTGCCTGTGTCTTATCAAATAGGTGTTTTGGGGTTTTTTTGGCTATATACCCAAAAGTGGAATTGCTGGGTCATATGGTAGTTC
>NW_020179058.1:0-237 GCF_003031525.2 Neophocaena asiaeorientalis asiaeorientalis | reverse complement strand
TATTTTCATAAACTGCTTGGACAGCTTTCCAACACCAGTAACTTCAGTATGTTACAGCTACAGAAACGAATGCTGTGCCTGCCCCAGAAAACCGACAGCCCAGCCACACTAATGAGGGATTTTTCATGTGGAGTCCCGTGCCATAGCTGATATTGTTTCTCAAGCTAAACCTTTGTTTCACTGAGGAAGCAGGGCTTCTTGGAGCCAAGGATGACTGCCCCTGAATCTTCAGCCCTG
>NW_020179057.1:0-236 GCF_003031525.2 Neophocaena asiaeorientalis asiaeorientalis | reverse complement strand
GGAAGCATGAAGTCTTAACCACTGGACCACCAGGGAAGTCCTGAGATTTTCTTATTTCTTGAGGAAGGTCTGTATCACTATAAACTACCATCCTAAACTCTTCTTCCTGCATCCCATAGATTTTGGAGTGTTGTGTTTCCATTTTCGTTTGCCTCAAGGTATTTTCTCATTTTCTCTCCTTTTTAAAAAACTGTGTTTATTTTATTTATTTGTTTTTGGCTGCATTGGGTCTTCGT
>NW_020179056.1:0-237 GCF_003031525.2 Neophocaena asiaeorientalis asiaeorientalis | reverse complement strand
ATTGTTGAGTTGCCAGTGTTCTTTACATATTCTGAATACTAGGCTTTATCAGATATATGACTTGCAAACATTTTGCTTCATTCTGAAGGTTGTATTATGTCTTTCTTGATGGTGTTCTTTGAAACACAAAGGATTTTAATTTTGATAAAGTCCAATTTCTTTTTCCTTTTGTTGCCTGTGCTTTTGCTATCATATTTAAGAGTTCATTGCCAAATCCAAGACTATGAAGATTTATCC
>NW_020179055.1:0-236 GCF_003031525.2 Neophocaena asiaeorientalis asiaeorientalis | reverse complement strand
TTCATTAAACAAACTTATGGTTCACCAATGGAAAGGTGTGAAGATTGTATACATTAGGATATTGGGTTTAGAAGAGATATACAAACACAGCTGAAATATATAATCACCAAAGACCTAAGGAATACAAATAGAAGACTATTAAACATTGTGCCCTAACCTACATGGGAAAAGGATCCAAAGAAGAAGAGATATAGGTATATGTGTAAAAGAACCACATCTCGCACACCTAGAACAAG
>NW_020179054.1:0-237 GCF_003031525.2 Neophocaena asiaeorientalis asiaeorientalis | reverse complement strand
GTAGGTGTGTGCACAGTAGTTTTCTTATGGTTTTAATCCCTTGGGTGTTAGTGAAGTTGTGTGTCTTGTGGTATTCACGGACTACTTCCTGTTTTTTTAAAAAAAGTTTTAAAAATTGTGGTCAAATACACATAACATAAATTTTACTATCCTAATCATTTTTAAGTGCACGTTTCAGCGTCATGAAGTAATTCGAACTGTTGTGCAAACCTGACCGCCATCGTCCTCCAGAACTTT
>NW_020179053.1:0-237 GCF_003031525.2 Neophocaena asiaeorientalis asiaeorientalis | reverse complement strand
AGTGGCTTCCTTACTAAAGAAAATGGCTGGTGTTGGTGTTCATTACCAGGACCTGGCAGAGGATGGGAAAAGGAGTTTTGTGAAGCACACTTTGTTTCTTTCCTCATCTGTCATCTTATTAATGTGAAGATGGCGTTTTGATGCTTTCTTATTTGTACTAAGAATGTAGACAAGAATTATAAATTATAGATTTGGGAAATCCCCAAATATTTCTACACTTACCTAGAAAATGACATT
>NW_020179052.1:0-236 GCF_003031525.2 Neophocaena asiaeorientalis asiaeorientalis | reverse complement strand
CAAGCCTCTTTTCTGACCACAACATTATGGGATTATAAATCCATTCCAGGAAAAAAGAAAAACTTTATAAAAACACAGAAACATGGAGGCCAAGCTGTATGTTACTAAATAACCAATGGGTCACTGAAGAAATCAAAGATGAAATTCAAAAATACCTAAAGACAAATGATAACAAAACAAGATGGTCAATACAACCCAGCAATCCCACTACTGGGCATACACGCTGAGAAAACCAT
>NW_020179051.1:0-237 GCF_003031525.2 Neophocaena asiaeorientalis asiaeorientalis | reverse complement strand
AAACTCAAATATTTATAAAATCAACAAATAGCTGGGGAGTGAATAGGAGGAAAGGACTGTTTTAAAAGAAATGTAGATTTATTACTTCATGGTGCCTCCATAGCACTTTGTCATTATGGTTTGAGCTTATTATATGTTTATTTTATCTATGAGATCATGAGTTGCTAAAAGGAGTCCTGTATTACCCATCTTCATATTTACAACACTAGGCATAGTGCGTATTAGCATATTCTTTTT
>NW_020179050.1:0-237 GCF_003031525.2 Neophocaena asiaeorientalis asiaeorientalis | reverse complement strand
TATCAGGGCAAATCTGAATCTTAAAAATCTTCTCCACAAATATTAGTGAAAACCTTTAGCTCTCACTAAGCAAGTAATCTTTCTTGTTCCACCTGCCAGAAACACAATTCAGAGCCTACTATTTTATATAAACAGATAATATTTTATTACTCAGTTTTACTGACTCATGGCTAAATTTTTGTAAAGACAGATATACCTATTTGCATTTGTCTGTATGATTATGTATGTCTTTTTTTT
>NW_020179049.1:0-237 GCF_003031525.2 Neophocaena asiaeorientalis asiaeorientalis | reverse complement strand
CAATAATTTTGAAAAGCCTGCAATCTAGTTTCCCTTCAAGCATGATTAAGGAATGACAATCAGGTGAGGGAACTAACATGCAATGTCCCTGGGGGCCCCTCCCAACTTCAGGAGTTTCCTGGTTGTGAGGATTAAATGTAGTGCATGCTTAAAGCTTTATACAAGTATAAAGCCTTTCCTGACTATTACTGTCACTTTTTTTTTTTTTTAACATGCTAGCCTTCAAACGCGGCACTT
>NW_020179048.1:0-236 GCF_003031525.2 Neophocaena asiaeorientalis asiaeorientalis | reverse complement strand
GGCTGCATGAACACAGCCTGAAGAGGGCTAGTGTGCCACAGATAGCTAGGAGAGAGTCCAGGGAAAAGCCTGGAACTACCTAAGAGGTAAGAGACCATTGTTTCAGGGTGGGTGAGGGGAGACGATTCAGAGCACTGCCTAATGAGCTCCAGAGATAGGTGCGAGCCATGGCTGTCAGTGCAGATACCAGAGGCAGGCATGAAACACTAAGGCTGCTGCTGCAGCCACAAAGAAGC
>NW_020179047.1:0-236 GCF_003031525.2 Neophocaena asiaeorientalis asiaeorientalis | reverse complement strand
GGAACCAGAAGGTTGATTACTGAGATTCCTGGAACACCACCCTGTTACCTCACCACCAAGGAATCAGAAGAAAGTCATACATTCTCCAACCCTCACCCCAAATACTGCCTTTAAAATCCTTTCCCTGGCGGCTATCAGGTGTTAACGTCTTTTTAGAACAAAAGGTTCATTTTCCTTGTTTGGCCCTGCAGTAAACCTTTCTGTGCTCCAAACTTTGATATTTCACAATGTTTGGC
>NW_020179046.1:0-236 GCF_003031525.2 Neophocaena asiaeorientalis asiaeorientalis | reverse complement strand
GGTTTATATGTGAGTGTGCAAGTGTGTGCAGGTATAGGCTGATCATTAACTCACTGTGAGGCAAGTCTTTGTACGTGTGTGTGTGACTCTCTGCTCATATAGGCTATGCATTGAGTCACACTGAGGGGGGTGTGTGTGTGTATGTGTGTACACTAGTATAGTCCATACATTGAGTCACAGTAAGGTGTGTGTGTCAGTGTCTTTGTGTGTTAGTATAGTCTCTGCATTGAGTCACA
>NW_020179045.1:0-236 GCF_003031525.2 Neophocaena asiaeorientalis asiaeorientalis | reverse complement strand
GCTAAAATTTAGTTATTTTTTGGTGAAAGTATTCATCTTTTCTTTAATCCAAAATACTTTTATTTGTTCAGAACCAGATGTACTTTTAGAAACAGTGGGAAAAACAGTAATGCTGAATATTTTAGAAAAATGTGAGTCATTAAAAGTGAAAAGATATTAAAATTTTATTTCAGTGGTAAGATTGTAATCTTATTAGAGGAGAATGGTAAGATTGCAGTTAATGCTGGGAATGAGGC
>NW_020179044.1:0-236 GCF_003031525.2 Neophocaena asiaeorientalis asiaeorientalis | reverse complement strand
CACTTATATGTGGAATCTAAAATATGACAAATGAACCTATCCGTGAAACAGACACAGAATCACAGACATAGGACATAGAGAACAGACTAGTGGTTGCTGAGGGGGAGGGGTTGGTGGAGGGATGGAGTGGGAGGCTGGGGTTAGCAGATGTAAACTATTTTATATGTAGAATGGATAAACAACACGGTCATACTCTGTAGCATAGGGAACTATATTCAATATCCTGTGATAAACCA
>NW_020179043.1:0-236 GCF_003031525.2 Neophocaena asiaeorientalis asiaeorientalis | reverse complement strand
CCACCCTCCCTGCTGTGCCCTCTCCCCACAACCCGGATGCCCTTGCCCTCAGTCACCTTGGTTCCTCCCCATGTGGGAATCAGGCAACATGAGAACCTCAACCCTATTGCTGCCCTCCAAGGCCTTGGACTATGTGGCCACGCCACTTTGAATCTACTTCATGGTGGGGAAAACAATCCAGGGACTCATGTCTTATTGGAAGGTCTTGTCACACAAATCAGGGCTAAAAACCCCTT
>NW_020179042.1:0-236 GCF_003031525.2 Neophocaena asiaeorientalis asiaeorientalis | reverse complement strand
TTAAATAGAATTTGCAAATACATAATTTCACTACAAAAATTATTTTAAAATTCAGTTTAAAATTTTGTTAAAAAAATGAAAAAAAAATTTTTTTGATGAGAATTTTGATTTATTTACTTTCTCATTCTCTTAATGAGAAAGTGGACTGAATATGACATTTAACTCAGCAGAGCACTGGTTTCTTTCTATAATATCTGCATATAATTTAACAAAACACTTTAAAACAGTCTTCTTGA
>NW_020179041.1:0-236 GCF_003031525.2 Neophocaena asiaeorientalis asiaeorientalis | reverse complement strand
TGTCATTTGGGTCTGCAGTAATGTCTCCTGCTTCATTCTTGGCATTAGTAATTTGTGTTTTCTCTATTTTTTTCCTTGGTTGATCTTTCTAATAGTTTATCAATTTTACTAATGTTTTCAAGGAACCAACTTTTCGTTTGGTTGATTTATTCTGTTTTACATTCATTTTCTATTTCACTGCTTTTTGTTCTCATCTTGTTTTCTTCCTCCTGCTTGGATTTGACTTGCTGTTTCTA
>NW_020179040.1:0-236 GCF_003031525.2 Neophocaena asiaeorientalis asiaeorientalis | reverse complement strand
TTAGAACCAACTAGGTCCAAGATGGTGGAAGATTCAGCTTCAAGTAGACCTTGGTCCTCATTATATGTTCATTGTAATACATCAGCATGCTAAATGACACACCCACCAGCATCATGACTGTTCCAAGGCCGACAATAAAAGGCCAAAAAGTGGGCAGTGACCCAATTCCTGGAAATCTCACCCTTTCCCCCAAAATAGTTGGGATAATCCTCCCACTCATTAGCCTATGAAATTAC
>NW_020179039.1:0-236 GCF_003031525.2 Neophocaena asiaeorientalis asiaeorientalis | reverse complement strand
AGCAAACTCGACCAGGGCAACACTCGACCCCAGCTCCTTTCTGTAGACCTTGCCCAGCACTCGGTACCTGCCCAGGGAACGCAGGGCAGCCTGCACAGCCTCCTGGAATTCCTGGTCTTTGCAGTCATCTGGGATTCCCAGGATGAGCAGAGATCGCTGAGCGTTCACGCCCATCGACCTGCACCAGTCCCGCAATACCGCCAGAGCCATCGCCATCTTCGAGGACCTGAGGGTGG
>NW_020179038.1:0-236 GCF_003031525.2 Neophocaena asiaeorientalis asiaeorientalis | reverse complement strand
TCTCTCACACACATGCACCCAAAACACACCCATCTCTCATTCCCCATCCCCCTCCCACTTCCTGCACAAACACACCCCAATCTTTCCAAACACAAACACCACCCTGTCTCTACACACGCACACGCAGAAACCCCTCCATCTCTCCACACACCTCCCATTGCTCTACGCACACACACACACACACACCCTTATCTCTCCCTCCACACAAACATCCCCAGGTCTCCCTCCAGAAACAC
>NW_020179037.1:0-236 GCF_003031525.2 Neophocaena asiaeorientalis asiaeorientalis | reverse complement strand
GAGCAGTGGTTCTCCAACTTCAGCATGCATTGGAATCACCTGGAAGGCTTGGTAAACCACAGATTGTTGACCTCTATCCCAAGAGTTTCTGATTCAGAAGATTAAGAATTTGCATTTCCAATACGTCTCAGGTGATGCTGCTGGTGCAGCTGCTGCAGAGACGATTCATAAACGTGAATGTTCTCCTGGCAGCATAAGCACTCTTCTACTAATGTGTCAGAGTAAAAATAATAACT
>NW_020179036.1:0-236 GCF_003031525.2 Neophocaena asiaeorientalis asiaeorientalis | reverse complement strand
AATAGTAGTACTAGCAGCAGCACTAGATGTAGCAGCAGTAGCAGTAGAAGTAGTAGCAATAGCAGTAGTAGCAGTATATCTGACATGTACTGGGCTAGTAGTAGTGATAGTAGTAGTAGCAACAGCAGTAGAAGTAGTAGTAGTAGATTTGCCATGCTCTGGACTACTAGTAGTAGCAGTAATATTAGAGATAGAACCAGCAATAGAAGTGGCATAAGCAGCGTTAATACTAGTAG
>NW_020179035.1:0-236 GCF_003031525.2 Neophocaena asiaeorientalis asiaeorientalis | reverse complement strand
GCTAATGATGGGGAGACAGATGCATTAGTCTACTGGGGAAGTGGCAGCGTTTTCCCGGAAATGGGGTGCACCCCCTTTCTATCATTTCTTGGTCCCCATCTTCCAGGCATGGCCACCAGTACATGTGTCATCCAGTAGCTGATGTGGTAAAATGAGCATGTGATGAGACTGAGGGTCTGTTGCAGGTCAGATTCGTTGCTACCTTGGTTCCCGCTGGTTCTATCTGGTTTTTTGGG
>NW_020179034.1:0-236 GCF_003031525.2 Neophocaena asiaeorientalis asiaeorientalis | reverse complement strand
CCAGTTTTCACCTCCCACGCGCAGCCAGAGGAACGGATTCGCCGTCTTTCGGTCGCGTCCGGCGCGCTGCCGTCCCCCGTGGACAGGACGAGGGGCGGCGGTCGTCCTTTTCTCGACAGGGGCGGAGGGACAGCGGGTTCTCGAGGGACCACAAACACACACCCGCGCCGCTGGGGCCCGCAAACCCGATCAGGCGGCCCCTGGAGCCTCCCTGCAGCCGCAAGGGAAGGCGCGGG
>NW_020179033.1:0-236 GCF_003031525.2 Neophocaena asiaeorientalis asiaeorientalis | reverse complement strand
CTGCATCCTGCCTGTTCTGCTGGAGGGAGAGAGTAGGACAGAAAGGGGACTTCCTGGATCCACTGTGATCTCCTTCCGTCAGCTTTCCACTGTGTTGGCAGAGTGATGCTTTAAAACCTTAGGTCAGGTCACTTTCCTGATGGAAACTCCGGGGACCTCCTAACACCTTGGAGCCTCTGGATTCTTTCTACGGTTCTGATTTCTGTATTAACATGTTATCTCCCTTGCACATTTGG
>NW_020179032.1:0-235 GCF_003031525.2 Neophocaena asiaeorientalis asiaeorientalis | reverse complement strand
GAAATAAAACCAAAAATAAACAAATGGGACCTAATTAAACTGAAAACCTTTTGTACAGCAAAGAAAAACATAAACAAAACAAAAAGACAACACACAGAATGAACTAGAATAATCCTAAATGTTTTATGGAACCATAAAAGGCTCCAAATAGCCAAAGCAATCTTGAGAAAAAAGAACAAACCTGAAGGTGTCATGCTCCCTGACTTCAGACTATACAACAAAACTACAGTAATCA
>NW_020179031.1:0-236 GCF_003031525.2 Neophocaena asiaeorientalis asiaeorientalis | reverse complement strand
GATTAAAGACCTAAATGTAAGCCCAGACACTATCAAACTCTCAGAAGAACTCATAGGAAGAACACTCTATGCCATAAATCAGAGCAAGATCCATTTTGACCCACCTCCCTGAGAAATGGAAGCAAAAACAAAAATAAAGAACTGGAACCTAATGAAACTTAAAAGTTTTGCACAGCAAAGTAACCATAAAGAAGACAAAAGACAACCCTCAGAATGGTAGAAAATATTTTCAAATG
>NW_020179030.1:0-236 GCF_003031525.2 Neophocaena asiaeorientalis asiaeorientalis | reverse complement strand
AGGACTGGGATTGCTGGATCATATGATAGCACTGTTTTTAGTTTTTTTTTAAGCGACCTCCATATTGTTTTCCATAGTGGCTGCACAAATCTACACTACAATGAACAGTATAGAAGGGTTCCTTTTTTTCTACACCCTCTCCAACATTTATTATTTGTAGACTTCTTGATAATGGCCATACTGACCAGTGTGCTTTGATACCTCATTGTGGTTTTGATTTGCATTTCTCTAGTAAT
>NW_020179029.1:0-236 GCF_003031525.2 Neophocaena asiaeorientalis asiaeorientalis | reverse complement strand
GGCTTAATATCCAAAATATATGAGACACATACAAAAAACAGGAGCTTAATGAAAAGGTAAGCAAAGTACCTGAACAGACATTTTTTTTTCAAAGAAGACATACAATGGGCCAACGGATACATTAAAAGGTGCTCAACACCACTCATCATCAGAGAAATGCAATTAAAAATAACCGTAAAGTATCACCTGACATTTGTTGGTATATCTATTGTCAGTGAGACAAGAGATAACAAATG
>NW_020179028.1:0-236 GCF_003031525.2 Neophocaena asiaeorientalis asiaeorientalis | reverse complement strand
CAGGGCCCATAGAATAAAAAAGCTGAGGAATCCAGCAGTGGCAACCTCCCAGCAGGCAGCCCAGAGCAGCCAGTCTATGCAATCCAGGCCTCAGTGAACTCACAGCAGTGGAGCCACATCATGAAACTGTGAGCAACCCGGACGTTGGGACCTCAGAGTAGAAGGCCCACATCCCCATGGGTTTGAGAACATGGTAGGAGTGTCCTCGCACCACTTAGCAAGTATCAGAAAATGTG
>NW_020179027.1:0-236 GCF_003031525.2 Neophocaena asiaeorientalis asiaeorientalis | reverse complement strand
ATGCAACTTTGTAGCATCACATTTTTCATCATAAAAACTCCTGATTTCAATAGATTGGCAGCCTGTTTACTATCATTCTAAGTCTTCCTGGGTGAATTTCACTAAGGCCTCTATGTGAGTGATGGTGTCCTCCAAATTTCTAAATGTATTTCCCTCCCAAACGGCCAAAGCAGATGTACAATGCATATTTGATAAGCCAGAAAACAGGTCTCTCTGGTCTGTAAAGTTAAACTATG
>NW_020179026.1:0-236 GCF_003031525.2 Neophocaena asiaeorientalis asiaeorientalis | reverse complement strand
TATATGATCTGTTAACAGAAGAACAGACCTTTAAAAACTGTTCTAGAGTTGGTTTGGAGTATTCTCAGCTGCGTTTTGGCAAATTATGTGTACAAAATTGCATAGGAAGTCATTTAAAAAAATCATTCTTGGGTTCCACCCTCAGATACTGTGATGTAATTGGAATGGGGTATAGCCTGGACATTAGGATTTTTTAAAAGTTTCCCAAATGATTCTAATGTGCACTAAGGTTCAAG
>NW_020179025.1:0-236 GCF_003031525.2 Neophocaena asiaeorientalis asiaeorientalis | reverse complement strand
TGTGAGGAGGCTGGAGACAAGTTGATAGGAAGAGGGGCGTCCTAAGTGATTACTTAAGGGAACATATTTGGCTTTCTCCGCATTTGGTTCTACATGGAAATGACTGAAAATGACGAAGCTGTGAGTCACTGACCAAATCCTGACCCTTTGGGCCTATTGCTGCAGAGGCTGGAGTCTGGTTTTCCAGATTGGTTTCTGTAGGGTGTGGGGCAGGGCCTTGTGGCTGGAGGGAGAGG
>NW_020179024.1:0-236 GCF_003031525.2 Neophocaena asiaeorientalis asiaeorientalis | reverse complement strand
AGTCTCTTCAATAAGTGGTACTGGGAAAGCTGGACAGCTACGTGAAAAATCAATGAAATTAGAACACTCCCTCACATCATATTAAATAAGTACAGTCAAAATGGTTTAAAGAACTATGTATGTCATGACATGGTCAACTTTTACAAGGAAACACAGGAAAACATTCTCAAACATAAATCACAGCAATTATTTTTTTTAGATCAGTCTCCCAAGGCAAAAGAAATAAAAGGAAAAAT
>NW_020179023.1:0-236 GCF_003031525.2 Neophocaena asiaeorientalis asiaeorientalis | reverse complement strand
CAGACATTGGCAACAGACATATAATGTACAAAACAGTGTGCACCAAAAGAATAAATATATAATTAATATGATAAAAATGTCATACAAATCCATTATTTAATTTGTATTTGGAAGTTTGCCAACAATGACTTCTGAAGACCTTTTTGGAAAGAAAAATCTACTGGTGTTTTATATTAATCTTAGATTTTTAAGTGCTTAAAAGCTTGAGTTTTCTTTAAAGTAAATAATACCTAACC
>NW_020179022.1:0-235 GCF_003031525.2 Neophocaena asiaeorientalis asiaeorientalis | reverse complement strand
ATATCACTTATATGTGGAATCTAAAAAATACAACAAACTATCGAATAAACAAAAAAGAAGCAGACTCACAGATATAGAGAATAAACATGGTTATCATTAGGGAGACAGATGGGGGAGGAACAATATAGGTATAGGGGATTAAGAGGTACAAACTACTAGGTAAACGTAAGCTACGGGGATATACTGTACACCTGGGGGAATATAGCCAATATTTTATAATAACTATAAATAGAGT
>NW_020179021.1:0-236 GCF_003031525.2 Neophocaena asiaeorientalis asiaeorientalis | reverse complement strand
TGCTGTCCCTAACTAAGGCCCTGAAATTAGTCCCGAGGCCGGGACGCTGTCCCTAACTGAGGCCTGGAGGCTCATCCGATCTCAGGCCCTGACACTACACCTAACTCAGTCCCTAAGAATGTACCTGACTAAGGCTCTGATGCTCATCCTAAGTCAGGCCCTGACACTGCCTTAAGGCCCTGCAGCCATCAATATCTAAAGTCCTGACATTATCTTGAGTTAATATCCTGACCCAT
>NW_020179020.1:0-236 GCF_003031525.2 Neophocaena asiaeorientalis asiaeorientalis | reverse complement strand
CCACCCTCCCTGCTGTGCCCTCTCCCCACAACCCGGATGCCGTTGCCCTCAGTCACCTTGGTTCCTCCCCATGTGTGAATCAGGCAACATGAGAGCCTCAACCCTATTGCTGCCCTCCAAGGCCTTGGACCATGTGGCCAGGCCACTTTGGATCTACTTCATGGTGGGGAATACAATCCAGGGATTCATGTCTTGTTGGAAGGTCTTGTCACACAAATCAGGGCTAAAAACCCCTT
>NW_020179019.1:0-236 GCF_003031525.2 Neophocaena asiaeorientalis asiaeorientalis | reverse complement strand
TCTTCTTTCCAACTTTTCCCCATCTTTTAAAAGGAACCAGATTCTGGAATTAGCAAACAGAAGGGACCCAATAGTCTCTCATCTTGACTTAATTCTTGCTGGATTTCTCTCTTGTCTGCAGCCTGGCCCCTCTTCTGCCCTTAGATCTTCTAAGCCTAGTGCTGACTCCAATCCAAACTGATGGATTTAGAAAGCAGAGTCTAATAGAGTCAGGGTACGTTGGAATGTAGGACGCA
>NW_020179018.1:0-236 GCF_003031525.2 Neophocaena asiaeorientalis asiaeorientalis | reverse complement strand
TGTCCTAAGGTTCTATCCATCCCTTTTTTTTTTCTAAATAAGTACTTTTTAATTCAATAATTTTATTATACATTATTTTATTTTACTGTATCTTCCTTTTTTCTGTCTTTTTTCCTTCTTTCCCTCCCTCCTTCCTTTCTCCCTCCCTCCCTCCCTCTTTTCTTTACTTCTTGTCTTCTTTCCTTCTTTGCTTCCTTCTTTCTTTCTTTCATTCTTTCTTCCTTCCTTCCTTCCTT
>NW_020179017.1:0-236 GCF_003031525.2 Neophocaena asiaeorientalis asiaeorientalis | reverse complement strand
AGGAGTGAATGTAAAATGTAAAACTCTAAAACTTTTAGAAACAAAATATAGGAAAAACTCTTTGGGACCTAGGGCTAGGTGAAGAGTTCTTATACTTGACATGAAAAGCACAGTCCTTAAAAGGAAAAATTGATGAATTGGACTTTATCAAAATTAAAGACATTTGTCTCATTGAAAGACTGTTAAGAAGATGAAACAAGTTACAGACTGTGAGAAAATATTTGCCAGCCACATAT
>NW_020179016.1:0-236 GCF_003031525.2 Neophocaena asiaeorientalis asiaeorientalis | reverse complement strand
CCTGAGTTAGGAATAGTGTTAGGGCATTAGTTAGGGACAGTGTCAGGGCCGGATTTAGGACGACCATCTAGGCCTTAGGGAGAGTGTCACGGCCTTGGGACTAAATTCAGGGCCTGAGTTAGACACGGCATAAGGTATTCAGTTAGCATAAGAGGCAGGACAGTTGCAAGAGACAGGGTTAGTGTAAAGTTTAGTGATCGTGTCAGGAAATGACTTAGGGATAGTGTCAAGACCTT
>NW_020179015.1:0-236 GCF_003031525.2 Neophocaena asiaeorientalis asiaeorientalis | reverse complement strand
CAGCTAACCTGTTTATAATCTGAGTTTAATCTTTCTGAAAAGAAAACCAGAGCCCTAAAAATGCCTGTCTTGTAAAATCCAGATTTTTGTAATTGCATTTTTTCCCCCTAAATGAAAGACTGGCCACCTACCTACAGTGAAATTATATGGAAGAAACAAACTAGTGTTTGCTCAGTTTTGCTATAGGTTAAGTGTTTCACATTGTTTAGTTCATTTCATTCTCATGTCCAAAATGT
>NW_020179014.1:0-236 GCF_003031525.2 Neophocaena asiaeorientalis asiaeorientalis | reverse complement strand
TGAGAGTGGTTTGTTTTGTGGCCTATCAGAAGATATTCATTGTACATTTGCTTTGGCTATAAAAAGGAGGAATGCATTTGAATGTCAAAAGGGAGTAGTTGTTGTTTCAGACATCCAATGTAAAACTAGGTGAGTATTTTGGGCCTGATTTCAGATGTGTTCCTGTATTGTTGAAAACTTGAATTTTCTGAACTGTGTCAAATTCAGGATATTACCAGCCATTCTCAAAGCAGTGT
>NW_020179013.1:0-236 GCF_003031525.2 Neophocaena asiaeorientalis asiaeorientalis | reverse complement strand
ATGTCTTAGCTATTGTAAATAGTGCTGCTGTGAACATTGGGCTGCACGTATCTTTTTGAATTAGTGTTTCGTTTTTTCCAGATATATACCCAGGAGTGGAATTACTGGACCATATGGTAGTTCTATTTTTAGCTTTTGTGGGTTTTTTTTTAAGATTTTAATTTATTTTTTATTTATTTATTTTATTTTATTTATTTTTTGGCTGCTTTGGGTCTCCGTTGCTGCACGCGGGCTTT
>NW_020179012.1:0-236 GCF_003031525.2 Neophocaena asiaeorientalis asiaeorientalis | reverse complement strand
AGCAAAATATTTTAAAAACGGAGCCTAGGACAGATAAAGTTTGATTTAGTAATTAAACGTTAGAGCTGGAAAGGAAAATAGAGTTCATTGAATTCAGTGATTAGTGAGATGACTCTAGAAGAATTTCTGTTTCAGTACCATTGTGGAGAAAGAAGGTAAGCTAAATTAGGGTTTTTGGCTCCTTGGTTTTCTCCCCTCATAGCATTTCTTTGGGTTTCTTTTTACATTGTGTTCTT
>NW_020179011.1:0-236 GCF_003031525.2 Neophocaena asiaeorientalis asiaeorientalis | reverse complement strand
CTCTCTTCATGTCTGTTAGTATTTGTTTTGTATATTTGGGTGCTCCTAGAGTAGGTGTATATAAGTTGAAAAGTGTAAAATTCTCTTCTTGTATTGGTCCTTTTCTCATTATATAACATCCTTCTTTATTTGTGTTTTAAAGTTTATTTTGTCACATATGAGTCATTTTGTGATTGTGACTCCTGCTTTCTTGTGATTTCTGTTTGCATGAAATATCTTTTCCCATCTACTCACTT
>NW_020179010.1:0-236 GCF_003031525.2 Neophocaena asiaeorientalis asiaeorientalis | reverse complement strand
TGCATGATTGCCGGAAGCCACTGAACACACAGTAATCTAAATTATTGCAATACCATCTGGTTCCCACAGCAATTAGTCTCAAAAGCAGACAATTCCACTCAGGTGGGAAAGAGCTTATCAAAGCACTCCAATTATCATTATAAGACAATTAGAGACATGTGTTTATCTTTGGAGAGCAAAACGCTATCTGAAATCTCCCACCATTTAGGTGAAATCCAAGTTACTAAAATCGACTT
>NW_020179009.1:0-236 GCF_003031525.2 Neophocaena asiaeorientalis asiaeorientalis | reverse complement strand
TACAACGTATTCACAATGTTTCTGACAGGGAAAAACAAACTGTCTAAATCTAATGGCAAAGAATTGATTAAACTATGGGACATCAATATGATGCTATACTACATGATACATCATTAAATGAAAAAAGCAGGAATATGAAATAGCAAGTATACTACAATTTTATTTTTGTTATCCCTAAGTGTACAAAATATATTCATAGAAAAAAAAAGACTGAAAGTATATACACCAAAATGAAC
>NW_020179008.1:0-235 GCF_003031525.2 Neophocaena asiaeorientalis asiaeorientalis | reverse complement strand
AGATTGTTTTAAGTTGCTGGTCTTTTAATTTCAAATGTATTCCAATATCCTGCATTTGTGCTCTTTTCTTCTCATGATTGCTGGTTTTGCTATCATACGTGTTTGTGGATGATTTCCTATGTTTGCTCTATGTTCGCCTTTACCAGTGAGCTTTTCCATTCATCATTTTCTTGTTTCTAGTTGTGGCCTTTTCGTTTCTGCCTAGAGAAGTTCCTTTAGCATTTGTTGCAAAGCT
>NW_020179007.1:0-236 GCF_003031525.2 Neophocaena asiaeorientalis asiaeorientalis | reverse complement strand
AGAAATTGACAAGCTAATTCTAAAATTCATATGGAAATAAAGTTTAGAATAACTAAAACAACGTTGAAAAAGAACAAATTTGAAGAACTAACAGAAACTGATTTCAAGCGTTATGAAGCTACACTTTCAAGACATTGTGATGGTAGTGTAAAGATAGACAAAAACATCAAAGGAACAGAAGAGAAAGTTCAGAAATAGAGAGATGTGGACAACTGACTTTCAGGTTCAAAGGCATT
>NW_020179006.1:0-236 GCF_003031525.2 Neophocaena asiaeorientalis asiaeorientalis | reverse complement strand
CATGATGTGAGCCCTCTGCTGTAAGTTCACTGCAGCCTGGACCCCAATACTGGGTGCTCGGGGCCACCTGCTGAGAGGTTCCAATTGCAGGATTCCTCACCATTTTTATACTTCGGTCCCTGTGTTGTGAGGCTCCTCCGGCCTGCGTCACTGCGAGCCACTTGTTGATGTAGGTCCTCTGGTTTGTGGCCCCATGTGCTGGTTGCCTCACGTTTAATGATGTGGCCCCACTGGTG
>NW_020179005.1:0-235 GCF_003031525.2 Neophocaena asiaeorientalis asiaeorientalis | reverse complement strand
GAGCGTACGTGTTAGGGGACGAGTTAGTGTTAGCATACGGGCTAGGATTAGGTGACGGGTTAGGGTAAGAATTCCGGTAAGTGTTTGGGTTAGGGTTAGGGCATGGGGACAATTTCGGTTAAGGTTAGGGTACGACAGTCGTTTAGGGTGAGCGTACGTGTCAGGTAATGCGTTAGTGTTAGTGTTCGGTTTATGATTAGTGGACGGGTTAGGTTAAGGCTTCGGGTAAGTGTTA
>NW_020179004.1:0-236 GCF_003031525.2 Neophocaena asiaeorientalis asiaeorientalis | reverse complement strand
AGATTTTTGAAAAGAATGATTACTTTTTAATCAATGTTATGCTTACTTTTCTTGACTTTATTAAAATATAATACGTGATGGGAAATGATATAGTTTCTCTTCACATGAAGATCACATAAAACAGTGATATTTCATTAAAAAAATTTTTTTTCCACCAAGTTACTCACAGGTTTGTCATTAGTTACAATAAAAACCTAAAAAATTAATATGCCTCAGATATTATTTATTTACTTAGG
>NW_020179003.1:0-234 GCF_003031525.2 Neophocaena asiaeorientalis asiaeorientalis | reverse complement strand
CCTTGAACAACATGGGTTTGAACTGCATGGGGCCACTTATACATGGGTTTTTTTTCACTAAATATGTACTATGGTACTACATGATCCACAGTTTGTCGAATCTGACTGTGGAGTTATACCTGGATTTTTGACTACGCGCAGGAGTTGGTGCCCCTTAACCCCTGTGTTGTTCAGGGTCAGCTGTACAATACAGCATATCTTCTTTATCCATTCATCTGTCGATGGACACTTAGG
>NW_020179002.1:0-236 GCF_003031525.2 Neophocaena asiaeorientalis asiaeorientalis | reverse complement strand
TTAGCAGTTCCAACTTGTATCCAGTAGGAGTTCCAGAAGAACAGAATTGTAGAAATAATGGCTGAGAATTTCCAGAGTTCAAGAAAGACAGGAGTCCGCAGTTTCAATGTATATTCCAACTTTTGAGCAGGATAAGGAAAAATCAATACATGCCCAAATGGAATTAAAAAATCTAAGAGATGCCCAAATGAAAGGTGACCTACAAAATAATGGCAATTAGGCTGCAACAAAACTTT
>NW_020179001.1:0-236 GCF_003031525.2 Neophocaena asiaeorientalis asiaeorientalis | reverse complement strand
AAAAAAAAAACAACCCAACAACTAAACACAAAGGAAGACAGTGTTGCAGGGAAGGAGGGACAGAAAGCTAAAAGACATACAGAAAAGAAATGTCAAAATGGAAGTAAGTCCCTCCTTATCAGTAATTATTTTAATGTAAATGGATTAAACTCTCCAATCAAAAGATAGAGATTGGCAGAAAGGATTTTTTTCAAAAAAGTGATCCAACTGTATGGGGTCTACAAGAAATTCATTTT
>NW_020179000.1:0-236 GCF_003031525.2 Neophocaena asiaeorientalis asiaeorientalis | reverse complement strand
TGTATATGTTAATCCCTAACTCCAAATAATCTCTCCACCTTCCCTCATAGCATTCTTTAATGATCCTTTGTATTTCTGTGCTATCAGTTGCAATTTTCCTCTTTTTTTCAAATTTTATTTATTTGAGCTCTCTTTTTCTTGGCAAGTCTGGCTAAAGTTTTGTTGATTTTATTTTTTCAAAGAACCAGCTCTTAGTTTTATCGATATTTTCTATTGTTATTGTTTATAGTCTTTTT
>NW_020178999.1:0-235 GCF_003031525.2 Neophocaena asiaeorientalis asiaeorientalis | reverse complement strand
GGGGCTATCTGAAAGAAAACAGTTGACTTGGCTGACCTTCCGCAGTTTTCCCTTTTTTCCTAATTTTATGATGCATGCAAGTGGAATTTTCCTGGAGTTTCAAGTGTATTGTTTTTGTTTTCCCAAACTTCGTCATTGTATGACAGCCGCTGCTTTTATGTACAGTTGGTCTTGTTGGAATGGCACTTTCTTGAACGCTTACCCAGAAAAGGGTCTGTTACAGTGTCCCTGGAGC
>NW_020178998.1:0-235 GCF_003031525.2 Neophocaena asiaeorientalis asiaeorientalis | reverse complement strand
GGGGGCTGTCCCGGGATGGGCCCCCACCCGCCCCCGTCCCGCCCTGGGGATGCCGGGCGCCGGGTCGCACCTGCTGCGTGCCGGCCGGCGGCCACCAGGACCAGGAGCAGTAGCGCGGCGCGGAGGAGCCGGGCGGCGGCGGGGGTCGCGGCGCGGGCCATGGGGTTCAGCTCGGAGGGTCGCTGCCTGCGGCGGAAAGGCGGGCTGGAGGGCTGGCGGAGCGGATTCTGTGGCT
>NW_020178997.1:0-235 GCF_003031525.2 Neophocaena asiaeorientalis asiaeorientalis | reverse complement strand
GAGTTAAATGTGCCTCTTGAAGCTGTCTTCTTGAAAGATTGCCCTCTTTTGGATTTTTGCGTCGCTATTCGAACCCAGGATTTTTTTGAGGGCAGGTGTCATTTACAGAGGTGCAATTCCTGCGGATAATAAGAGACCCTGAACACTGTGTTTAAAGCTGCTTTTGCAGGAGACAGTCACAAGGCTGTGGCATGTCTCCATTCCCAAATCTGGTTACTAGGGCAAAAGAGCCTGC
>NW_020178996.1:0-235 GCF_003031525.2 Neophocaena asiaeorientalis asiaeorientalis | reverse complement strand
GGGTAATAGTGTGTAGCCAACGTTGAGAAACACTGGATTAAAGAGTCGGGAGAAACAGTTCTAAGGCCAGCTCTGTCACTCGCTCACTTAGTGACCTTTGAGCCTCAGTTGTTTGTGGAGTTGAGAGTAGGTGAATGAGGAGTCTCTTCTGGTTTGAAAACATTGATTTGTGAACCTGTTTGCTGCCTGCATTTATTTTTTTCCCAGGACTTTGAAATTCTGACGGGAGATCATC
>NW_020178995.1:0-235 GCF_003031525.2 Neophocaena asiaeorientalis asiaeorientalis | reverse complement strand
TGGGTTTGTCAAAGGGAAAAAATGGGTGTTTCTGTATCTGGGCATGTGAAGTAAGCAGTGAACAAAGAGTGAGAGAGAGGAGAGAGAGACACACACTCAGACAGACAGAGACAGAGAGAGAGACAGATGAAAAGAGACAGAGAGGAGACAGAGAGGAATGAGTGGTGGTGGAAGAGACGGGGAGAGAAGAGAGCGAGAGATAGTGATACAGAGAAACTAAAGAGACACATGTACA
>NW_020178994.1:0-235 GCF_003031525.2 Neophocaena asiaeorientalis asiaeorientalis | reverse complement strand
GACCAGCACACACACACACAAACACCACACTGTGATCAATGAACACCCTGTAAGAGCTCACACATACAAACACACACAGCTCATGTTGAGTCAATACAGAGTCTATACCAACACACACACACACAGATCACACACTCTCAATAGTCAGCCACTCCTAGCACACACACACACACACACACACATCACTGTGACAGAATGCACCTCCTATACAGGAATACACACACAGCTCACTGTG
>NW_020178993.1:0-235 GCF_003031525.2 Neophocaena asiaeorientalis asiaeorientalis | reverse complement strand
GTTGAGGAGCAATGTCCAGGCTGCCAGTATTTTGTTCCAGGAAAGTTAATGAAAAGTGAAGCAGGTTGAAAGCAATCTTATTTTTTTAGTTGTTTGTTTAACTAAAGTGCATTTTAAATAGTTGATAATAAAGAAGGAGAAGGGAAGCACAACAGCAAAATAAAAGCAAAGCTATCATAGCTTTCTGAAAATTGTCTTCAAAATATGTCTGGTTTAGTACCTTCTGATTTACTCA
>NW_020178992.1:0-235 GCF_003031525.2 Neophocaena asiaeorientalis asiaeorientalis | reverse complement strand
TGATCCAGCAACTCCACTTCTGGGTATATACCCCCCAAAATTGAAAGCAAGATCTCAAAGAAATATTTGTACAACTATGTTCACAGCAGCATTATTCACAAAAGCCAAAAGGTGGAAACAATCCTAGTATCAACAATGAATGAATGAATAAGCAAAATATGGTATATGCATACAATGGAATATTTTCAGTCTTAAAAAAGAAGGAAATTCTGACACATGCTATAACATGGATGAA
>NW_020178991.1:0-235 GCF_003031525.2 Neophocaena asiaeorientalis asiaeorientalis | reverse complement strand
TAATTGACACATAAGAATTGTATATATTTAAGGTGTACAATGTTTTGTTATATGTAAAATGTCAAAACACTGTGAAATAATGATTACAATCAATCTAATTAACACACTCACCACCTCACATAGCTACTATTTTCTATTTTTAATAAAAGTGATAAATGTCCACTACAGTACATACGAAATTTTTTAAAAGTTTAATACAGAAATTGAACTATCACCTATAATTCCATCACCTAAA
>NW_020178990.1:0-235 GCF_003031525.2 Neophocaena asiaeorientalis asiaeorientalis | reverse complement strand
GCAGAAGGGGCAGATAAGCAACCTCCCTTTTTCTCTCCACAATCTCCTAGTGTCATATAAAAGATAATCTTCCTCACCTTCATTCCTGAATTCATGCATCCAAAGCATTTATTGTGCACTTATTGTTTGCCAGCGACTGCACTAGACAAAGTGTGATCACCAGGCCAGCAGCAGCCGTAACACCTGAGAACTTGTGAGAAATACAAATTTTCAGCCCTAACCCACACCTACTGAA
>NW_020178989.1:0-235 GCF_003031525.2 Neophocaena asiaeorientalis asiaeorientalis | reverse complement strand
GTGTGAATAGAACAAAAGACTGACCTCCCCTGAGTAAAAGGAAATTTTGCCAGCAGTCAGCCTTTGGGCTTGAACTGAAACACCGGGCTCTTCCCTGAGTCTCCAGCCTACTGGTCTACCCTGCAGATTTTGGACTTGCTAGACTCCATAATCACATGAGCCAATTCCTTAAAATAAATCTCTATACACGTTCGATTTGTTCTTTTTCTCTGGAGAACCCTGAAAAATACAAGGA
>NW_020178988.1:0-235 GCF_003031525.2 Neophocaena asiaeorientalis asiaeorientalis | reverse complement strand
TGTAAAATATATTGTCTAAGAAGTTCCACATCAATAATAATCAATTTATTACTAATAACTGACAAATACATACCACTATTCTTTGAGGTCTATATTATTTTTTAAATATTTATTTGGTTGCACCAGTTCTTAGTTGCAGCAGGTAGCCTCCTTAGTTGTGGCAGACGGGCTCCTTTGTTGCAGCACATAGGCTCCTTAGTTGCAGCAGGAGGGCTCCTTAGTTGTGGCATGTGAA
>NW_020178987.1:0-235 GCF_003031525.2 Neophocaena asiaeorientalis asiaeorientalis | reverse complement strand
AAAAAAAGAAAAAGAAAAAGAAAAGAAAAAAGAATTACTGCACACAATTTCACATCCTTCATAAGATACAGGAGAGTGTTTCTGTCTGATTTGTCTTTATTATGTTATTCCTGTTCTACTTTAATAATAAAGTTTCAGTCTGATCTAATTCAAAAGCTATTTTGCACCCTCTCTCTCCCTACCTTCACTCATCCCTTTAATGACTAGGAGCTAGAAAACATGATGGAAAAGGGCT
>NW_020178986.1:0-235 GCF_003031525.2 Neophocaena asiaeorientalis asiaeorientalis | reverse complement strand
TTTTTGATATTGAGGTGCATGAGCTGTTTATATATTTTGGATATTAACTGCCTGTCATTCACAGTACTTGCAAATATTTTCTCCTATTTCTTAAGTTGCCTTTCTCTTTTGCCACTGGTTTCCTTTGCTGTGTAAAAGTTTTTAACCTTAATTAGGTACCATTTAAAAATTTTTGCTTCTATTTCTTTTGCATTGAGAGACAGATCAAAACAAAATATTATTACTAATTACGTCA
>NW_020178985.1:0-235 GCF_003031525.2 Neophocaena asiaeorientalis asiaeorientalis | reverse complement strand
AAAAAAAAATCACAGTCTAATGATGACAATTAAATACTGAATGTAAAAAGAAGAAATACAGTGTTATTTTGAGTAAGGTGATAGAGATGTTAAGAAAAAAATCAAATGGAAAGAATTAATGATTTTTTTACTGTTCCATAACAGTGAAATTGTGCTAAGTACTTAAATACCAACATTAACAAAGTTTTCTTTCACCAAATTAAAGATTTTCAAAGATATTGATAGTGACAAAATA
>NW_020178984.1:0-235 GCF_003031525.2 Neophocaena asiaeorientalis asiaeorientalis | reverse complement strand
TTGAACTGGGAGGCAGGGGCTCCAAAGGGAAGAGCGAGGGGAGAGGCTGCTGGGAGTGACGGGCAGAGCACACACCGGACCACGATGCATCAGAGAAGCAGAAAGGCATAATAAGCATCCCAAAGGAAGGACCGAATGTCATGGCAATGAGCATGTGACTGTAGTGACATGTGTCACAGAAGGGTGGAGAGAATGGAAAAGAGGTAACAGGAAGGGAGGTTAGATGTCATTGATA
>NW_020178983.1:0-235 GCF_003031525.2 Neophocaena asiaeorientalis asiaeorientalis | reverse complement strand
TTTAGCTCTAGAGCTTGTCAGGCTGACAACCACCGCGGCCAGGCAAGCCCCTGGTTTAGAAGGAGCACCCTCATTTTCTCCCCAGAAGCATTCCTACGGAGTTCACAGGCCTCTCAAGAGCCGGGAACGGCAGGCAGCTTCTGCGCATCGTGAATGCTGCCTGCAGAATGGGAACGCAAGGCTAGCTCTCGCGGGTCACCTTTTCCACGGGCATACTCAGAATACAGCCCTGGGG
>NW_020178982.1:0-235 GCF_003031525.2 Neophocaena asiaeorientalis asiaeorientalis | reverse complement strand
GTGTGTGTATATGAGAGTGTGTGTGTATGAGTGTGTGTGTGCGTGTGTGTGTATGAGAGACAGAGTGTGTGTGTGTGTGTGTGTGAGAGTGTGTATGAGACAGTGTGTGTGTGTGTATGGGAGAGTGTGTGTGTGAGAGAGAGAGGGAGTGTGTGTGAGTGTGTGCATGAGAGTGTATGGGAGAGTGTGTATGTGAGAGAGAGAGAGAGAGGGAGAGAGAGTGTGTGTGAGAGAG
>NW_020178981.1:0-235 GCF_003031525.2 Neophocaena asiaeorientalis asiaeorientalis | reverse complement strand
TCCCTAAGGACATTTGAGTTCAGTGTTCTCTAAATTACTTAGAGCTTTGTAATCCTCTGATGTAACAGTTACCTTGATACTATGCTGTTGTTAAAAACTGATGACTCCTTTTTAATCTGGCTCCTTTAATGAATCCAGTAATTTTCAAAAAACCTGTAATAATTCTTCACTTTTTGTTCCCGCTTACTGAAAGCTCGGTTATGGAGGATTTCTAGTTGCAGCAACATTTCGGCAG
>NW_020178980.1:0-235 GCF_003031525.2 Neophocaena asiaeorientalis asiaeorientalis | reverse complement strand
GTGCTATACAGTAGGTCCTTATTAGTTATCTATTTATATATCGTAGTGTGCATATGTCGATCCCCATCTTCCAGTTTATCTCTCCCCCCATTCTCACCCCTAGTAACCATAGTTTGTTTTCTACATCTGTGACTCTTTTTCCGTTTTGTAGATAAGTTCATTTGTAGCTTTATTTTTAGCTTCCACATATAAGAGATATCATATGATATTTGTCATTCTCTGTCTGACTTACTTC
>NW_020178979.1:0-235 GCF_003031525.2 Neophocaena asiaeorientalis asiaeorientalis | reverse complement strand
TGAATTCCCTCTCCTCATGCACCCCAAAACAATGGTCTCTTGCTGCTTAGGCAGTTCCAGAATTTTCCCTGGACTCCCTCCCTCCTAGCTGTGGCACACTAGTCCCCTTCAAGCTCTTTTAACACAGCCAAACCCAGTCCTCTCCCTGGGATCTGAACTCTGAATCCCAAAGCTCAGCTCCCAACCCCCACCCTTCCCGGCGGGTGAGTAGACAATCCTCTCAGGCTGGTGAGTG
>NW_020178978.1:0-234 GCF_003031525.2 Neophocaena asiaeorientalis asiaeorientalis | reverse complement strand
CTGATCTCCCTGTGCTATGTGGCTGCTTCGCACTAGCTATCCATCTTACATTTGGTGGTGTATACATGTCCATGCCACTCTCTTACCGCGTCCCAGCTTATGTAGACTTTTAAATGATAGCCATTCTAACTGATGTGAGGTGGTACCTCATTGTAGTCATTTCTCTAATAATTAGTGATGTTGAGCATATATAAAAAAAGAATGCCTATATGTGTATAACTGAGTCACTTTGCT
>NW_020178977.1:0-235 GCF_003031525.2 Neophocaena asiaeorientalis asiaeorientalis | reverse complement strand
GTGTATTGGGTCACAGTAAGTTTTGTGTGTGTGTGTGTGTGTGTGCTGTTACAGACTTTGGATTGATTCACAGTGAGCCATCTGTGTTTGCATGCCTGTGTGTTGTTATAAGGTGTGCATAGTGTCACAGTGAGCTGCGTGTGTGTGGGAGGATGCATGAACATATAGGCTGTGCATTGACTCACAGTTACCGTGTGTGTTTTAGTGTATGCACAGTGATATAGGCTGTGCATTG
>NW_020178976.1:0-235 GCF_003031525.2 Neophocaena asiaeorientalis asiaeorientalis | reverse complement strand
CAGTATTTGTTTTTATCTTTGGGGAACACCAATGCCACATGCTTTGTGTGGACAGTCAGTACAGCATAGACTCATGAAGCAGTTAACTGACAGGTACTGCCCAGAATCAGATGGCAAATTCAGAGAAGAGGCTTTGCTTTCCATTGGGATGAGCAGGCATTGCAATTGCTATTCTGGGTCAGTGTAAATAATAGCTATAAATGAAGCTCTGTCATGAAGCTGATTGTTCAAGCCT
>NW_020178975.1:0-233 GCF_003031525.2 Neophocaena asiaeorientalis asiaeorientalis | reverse complement strand
TTGCGGCATGTGGGATCTAGTTCCCTGACCAGGGATCAAAGTCGGGCCCCCATGTATTGGGAGCGCGGAGTCTTATCTCCTGCACCACCAGGGAAGTCCCTTAATTATTTTTATTATTATTATTGCTCTATCCCTTAAAAAATACTTTTTAGAATTTTTTCTTTAAAAAATTTTTCAGATGTAGAAAACAAACTTATGAGGACTTCCCTGGTGGCGCAGTGGTTAAGAATCTG
>NW_020178974.1:0-234 GCF_003031525.2 Neophocaena asiaeorientalis asiaeorientalis | reverse complement strand
TGCTATCATTTCCTTCATTTCTTTTTATTTATTTCTGATCTTTATGATTTCTTTCCTTCTACTAATATTGCGGTTTTTTTTGTTCTTTCACTAATTGCTTCAGGTGTAAGGTTAGGTTGTTTATTTGAGGTGTGTCTTGTTCCTTGAGGTAGGATTGTATTGCCATAAACTTCGCTCTTAGAAGTGCTTTTGTTGCAGCCCATAGGTTTTGGGTCATCGTGTTTTCATTGTCAT
>NW_020178973.1:0-235 GCF_003031525.2 Neophocaena asiaeorientalis asiaeorientalis | reverse complement strand
CCCACCCACTGGCAGGTGAAGCCAGGGCCTGGGGTTAGTGCGGGACTACTGGCAGGCAGAGCTGGTTCCTGGAGTCTGGCTGCAGGATCCAGGCATCCCAGGGCCCATTTCAGATCATTGGTGGGTGTGGGAGGCTGTCCCTGACACTGTTGGGTATGGGGTCGGGGGTGTCCTGAAGGTTGCATGGGCCTTCTGGTGGGCAAAGGCCAGGGCCCAGCTGGTCCCAGGGTAGGGT
>NW_020178972.1:0-234 GCF_003031525.2 Neophocaena asiaeorientalis asiaeorientalis | reverse complement strand
AATTATACTCCAATAAAGATGTTAAAAAAAAAAAAAAAAGTTGGTCTTGTGTATCTCAGTAGCACTGACTCCAGGGGCATGTGGAATTTTGCTCCTACCCTACACGGGCTTAGGCAACTCGAATTTTGGAGTCTCAGATTTGTCAGTTGTAAATTGGGGATTATAATATCTACCTCAAAGGGTTTCAGGGAAGATGTCTTATAAATATCTATTAAGTCCATCTTGTTTAATGTA
>NW_020178971.1:0-235 GCF_003031525.2 Neophocaena asiaeorientalis asiaeorientalis | reverse complement strand
GATGGGTCCTAGGAAAAGAAGATTTAATTCACAGTGGACAATAGGTTAGCTTCTGTTTTCAGCCATGTGCTATTTCAAGAATCAAACATCATGAATAATACAGGATATAGGAGGAATAGTCTAAAGATGGAAAAGTACATTTTGATTAGGAAAGAGAATTTAAGGTTTAAGTCTTTTTTTTTTAAGGAAAACTGCCTTATTACAATGAGATAAGAAAATTGTTTCCTTCTTTTCT
>NW_020178970.1:0-235 GCF_003031525.2 Neophocaena asiaeorientalis asiaeorientalis | reverse complement strand
GTGGAATACCTGAATAGACAACAAATCATTCCAAAATTAAGGCGGTGGACTTTGGGAGCAACGATATATATTTTTCTTCCTTTTTCATTTTTTGTGAGTGTGTATGTATACGCCTCTTTGTGTGATTTTGTGTGTATAGCTTTGCTTTTACCACTTGTCCTAGGGTTCTCTCTGTCCATTTTTTTGTTTGTTTGTTTCTTAGTATAGTTTTTAGCTCTTGTTATCATTGGTGGAT
>NW_020178969.1:0-235 GCF_003031525.2 Neophocaena asiaeorientalis asiaeorientalis | reverse complement strand
GTCTGTCAATCTGATGAAATTTGACCAAGAAGTAGGTACCTATTAAATTGGAAATCAATACATCAGCATTTATCCTCAGAGACAGCATATAGTTGTGGTTAAGAGTATTACTTTTGGTATCAAACAAACCTGTGTATGAGCCTAAACTTAGTTTTCTCATCTATAAAATTAAGTCAAAAATACTTACCTTACATAGCTGATGCAATGACTCAAGGAATTGGTACATATGAGCAGT
>NW_020178968.1:0-234 GCF_003031525.2 Neophocaena asiaeorientalis asiaeorientalis | reverse complement strand
ATACACTAGAAGAATCAATAGCAGAATAACTGAGGCAGAAGGAAAGATAAGTGAACTGAAAGAATGGTGAAAATAACTGTTGCAGAGCAAAATAAAGAGAAAGGAATCAAAAGACTTGAGGACAGTCTCGACTTCTGGGACAACATTAAGTGCACCAACATTCAAACTACAGGGGTCCCAGAAGAAGAAGAGTAAGAGAAAGGGTCTGAGAAAATATTTGAAGAGATTATAGTT
>NW_020178967.1:0-235 GCF_003031525.2 Neophocaena asiaeorientalis asiaeorientalis | reverse complement strand
ACAGGACGGGGTTAAAGGAGCCGCTGATTCGGGGGCTCTAGGCTCACTCAGGCCGGGGGTAGGGAGGATCACGGAGTGCAGGGCGAGCCTGCGGCGGCAGAGACCGGCGTGATGTTGCACCAGCCGGAGGCGCGCCGTGCGTCCTCCCAGGGAAGTTGTCCCTGGATGATGGGACCCTGGCAGTGGTGGGCTGAACAGGCTCCCGGGAGGGAGGTGTGCATAGTGACCTGTGCTT
>NW_020178966.1:0-235 GCF_003031525.2 Neophocaena asiaeorientalis asiaeorientalis | reverse complement strand
TACCCAGAAAAGAGCGTGGTGAAATGATTTTCAGAAGAAGTGATTTTCCCAGCTGATTGGATTGCTTGTCACGTCCCTGACAGATGTTTAGACTGGACCATTTAAACTGGTTAGAACAGAAACTATCAAGTCAGATCATGGTTAATGCAGTGAAGTAAGGCCTTGACCTTCGAACTTTATTTTCAACCAGTGTTTCTAGGTGATAATCTTCTGGAGGCAGGTTCTTGAGTTTGGT
>NW_020178965.1:0-235 GCF_003031525.2 Neophocaena asiaeorientalis asiaeorientalis | reverse complement strand
CTTCCTCAGTGCAGGAATAATTGTGAATTAGTGTTTATTCTAACTGAGATTACTGAGAGTAATATAACATATTTACATCTACCTAAAGTTTGTTTCCAGGGACAAAATTCGCTAAAAGTTTAACTGTTTTAAAAGTATAAATCCCAGCATATGAGTTTCCAAAAAATTTTTTCCCCACTTTTCTAGAGCAGGGCTTGGCAAACTTGTGTAAAGGACCAGAGAGTAAATATTTTAG
>NW_020178964.1:0-235 GCF_003031525.2 Neophocaena asiaeorientalis asiaeorientalis | reverse complement strand
TCCCTGAAAGCAGGAAATAAATCTCTCATGTGAAAGGTGCATTCCCTGCATCTGGGGGTAGAAAGCTACCCTTATCATCAGAGATAGGGAATTCAGACTGAGAAGCCTATATAAACAAATCTGGTTACTTCTTTAAATTTACTACCCCAAACCCAGATTCTGTTTAGATTCTTCACTATTTGAGCACCCAAAATCTAAGTTTCTTTGTCCTGTCAATTCCTCACAAATTTATTGT
>NW_020178963.1:0-235 GCF_003031525.2 Neophocaena asiaeorientalis asiaeorientalis | reverse complement strand
CCTTGCTGCTTTTAATATTTTTGCTTTGAATTTAATTTTTGATAGTTTGACTAATATGTGTGTTGGTGTGTTTTTCCTTGGGTTTATCCTATATGGAACTCTCTGTGCTTCCTGAACTTGGTGACTATTTCCTTTGCCATGTTAGGGAAGTTTTCCGCTGTAATGTTTGCAAATATTTTCTCAGACACTTTCCTTTTCTCTTCTTCTTCTGGGACCCCTATTATTCGAATATTGG
>NW_020178962.1:0-235 GCF_003031525.2 Neophocaena asiaeorientalis asiaeorientalis | reverse complement strand
GAAGTATTGGCTCCCTTATCCAGACCTGGGATCACTGGTCTTTCAACCTTTAGATCCCCAGTTTTGATCAGATACCCTCAGGTGATGCAAAATTTTGCCACATATACCCATAGTCTCTTTCCAAGAATTCCTACTTCATTTCCAGTGCTGTAGACCCAACTTCCATGTTTAAACTTTCCTAGTGGGTCAATTCTGCTTGAATGTAATCCAGATATTATTAGGTGGTGCTTCTAGC
>NW_020178961.1:0-235 GCF_003031525.2 Neophocaena asiaeorientalis asiaeorientalis | reverse complement strand
TAGGTGAGTTTGGGATAGGGAAATGGATACACAGCTCATCCCTTTCCCCTTCCCCTTTTCAAAGAAAACACAAACCTGGTCTACCCTTCATACTGTAAGTTGTGTAGGGGCAGCTCCTGTAAGAGAAGGCTGATTCAGTGCTACCTGTTGCCAAGAAAGTAAGTCTAATTCTGGGTGAATTACTTAGGAAGTCTGTTGTTGCTGCACATCTAGGCCTTGTCATTTAATCCAGATT
>NW_020178960.1:0-235 GCF_003031525.2 Neophocaena asiaeorientalis asiaeorientalis | reverse complement strand
CTATATAAAAATCAGCGCACTTTTCAAATCCAGACAGGGTAACAGCAACAAGCTTAACTCTGTGTGTGTGTGTGTATATATATATATTTTTAAACATGATACTTTAGTATAACTTTTGTTAATTCAGTAGTACAATCTATTTCTGTTCTACAGAATTTTTATTTTATAGCTACAAGGGTGAAAAGTGACCTATTACATTTACATCTCACATATCCTGGCATACAAACAGTACTTA
>NW_020178959.1:0-235 GCF_003031525.2 Neophocaena asiaeorientalis asiaeorientalis | reverse complement strand
CTCGGGGAGGTGGGGGGGGGGGCGTTCTCCAGGTGCTGAAGGGGCCTAACATGTTTGTCCAGGTTGGGTCACCGTGAGCTCAGCAGACCAGCCGGAAGAGGGAGAGAGAGAGAGTGTCCAGGGCCACTGGGGACACGAAAGCAGCAAGATTCTCTCAAGACAGGGAGGCCGCTTCTCTCCACACCAGCTGTCAGGCATCTCATCGATGGCAGGAATAAGGTAACGAGGCCTCACC
>NW_020178958.1:0-235 GCF_003031525.2 Neophocaena asiaeorientalis asiaeorientalis | reverse complement strand
TATCATACAGAGTAGTTTCACTGCCCTAGAACTCCTCTGTGCTCCACCTATTCGTCCCTCCCTTTCCCCTAACCCTTGCCAACCACTGATCTTTTTACTGACTCTGTAGTTTTGCCTTTTCCACAGTGTCATATAATTGGAATCCTATAGTATAGCCTTTTCAGATTGGCTGCTTTCAGTTAGTGATATGCATTTAAGATTCCTCCATGTCTTTTCATAGCTTGATAGCTCATTT
>NW_020178957.1:0-235 GCF_003031525.2 Neophocaena asiaeorientalis asiaeorientalis | reverse complement strand
TTGATCCCTTTTTCATTTCTTTTTGCATATAGTCTATTGATCTTTTCTTTGTGGTTATCAAGAAGATTACATTTACCCTTGTAAAGTTCAATCAATATCATTTGAATTGAAACCAACTTCAGTAGCACACAGAAACTCTGTTCCTCTACAGTTCCATTTCTCCTCCTTACATTATTGTTGTCCCAAATTACACTTTTATACTTTGTGAGCCCAATAACATGGATTTATGATTATT
>NW_020178956.1:0-235 GCF_003031525.2 Neophocaena asiaeorientalis asiaeorientalis | reverse complement strand
AAGTCCACTGCAGCCAGTAACATGATGAAGGAGGCCACTGAACCCAAGGGATGACCTTTCAAAAAAGAGAAGGAAAAAACCTCTCCCGTCTTCTGTGAGGTCACAGCTTAATGGAGGCTGCAACAAGTGAAAGTAAATGTTGGGAAAGAGAGTGTTTCTACATTGGTCCCTGACCTGCCATATCCCTAAAAGGATGGTGAACATAACTGGCGTTAATATTTCCTGGGTGCACTTA
>NW_020178955.1:0-234 GCF_003031525.2 Neophocaena asiaeorientalis asiaeorientalis | reverse complement strand
GCTGTACAGCAAAGTGATTCAGTTATATGTATATATACATTGTTTGTAAAGAATATTAAAAAAAAGAATGTATACATCTTTTCATGTTTCTTTACACATGAAAGGTAGCATATTATTTTGCACTTTGCTTTCTTCACTTAACAATATATATTGGAAATCACCCCATGTCAGTTCATAAAGTTCTTTCTCATTCTTTATTTATTTATTTATTTATTTTTGCGGTATGCGGGCCTC
>NW_020178954.1:0-234 GCF_003031525.2 Neophocaena asiaeorientalis asiaeorientalis | reverse complement strand
TATGTTATCACTTATATGTGGAATCTAAAAAATAGAACAAAACAGAAACGGACTCACAGATACATATAGAGAACAAACTAGTGGTTACCAGTGGCTAGAAGGAAGCAGGGAGAGGCAAAACAGGGATAGAGGGTTAGGAAGTACAAACTACTCTGTATAAGATAAGCAACAAAGGTGTACTGTACAGCACAGAGAATATAGCCAACATTTTATAATAACTTTAAATGGAGTATA
>NW_020178953.1:0-234 GCF_003031525.2 Neophocaena asiaeorientalis asiaeorientalis | reverse complement strand
GTCTTCTGCCCATTTTTTGATTGGGTTGTTTGTTTTTATGACACTAAGCTGCATGAGCTGTTTGTAAAATTTTGGGACTAATCCTCTGTCAGTCGCATCATTTGCAAATAATTTCTCCTCTTCTGTTGGTTGTGTTTTCGTTTTGTTTATGTCTTCCTTTGCTGTGCTAAAGCTTTTGAGTTTAATTAGGTCCTTTTTTTTTGCTGTACACGGGCCTCTCACAGTTGTGGCCTC
>NW_020178952.1:0-234 GCF_003031525.2 Neophocaena asiaeorientalis asiaeorientalis | reverse complement strand
GGATGGAAAAGCTGCGACGGGGGCAAAAAACGGGCTTAGCTTTCCCAGGAGTCGTAAAATTGGTTGAGACGTGGTAGAAACACATCTGCCTGGGCTTTCACTCCCCTTTCTCGGGCTGCCTGGTCCCCGGCAGGAGGCGCCTCAGCGTCAAGTCCTGGCAGGCGGTGGGCGTGACGCGGCCAACCTGGGCTGAGCCAGTTTGCTGTCACCGTCCTTCGTCAGGGGAGCCTGGGC
>NW_020178951.1:0-234 GCF_003031525.2 Neophocaena asiaeorientalis asiaeorientalis | reverse complement strand
GTTGGAGGTGCCACTCAATGAAAATGCAACATTTGTGTGGCTGGGTTTCTGGATATTTCTAGGATCCTGGCATTCAGTATCCTCGTGCCCTAAATGTTCAGGCCCCTCTACCTAACAAAGAGCTACGTCCAGTCCTGTAGACCACAGAGAGCATCTTTTCTTTGTCCCATCTCTCAGAGAGCCTTTTCTCAAAAGCTTCACATGGTGTCTATATATTTCAGTGCCCGTTCACTC
>NW_020178950.1:0-234 GCF_003031525.2 Neophocaena asiaeorientalis asiaeorientalis | reverse complement strand
GCTATTTGTTCTCAGGACTGTCCAGAGGCTGTTGAAGGACACTCAGTGGAAAAACAGACATCAGGCATTCTTCACACGCTTCCTCTGTGCTAGTGATTTTTTTTCCTGAACACATAGAAGATTCAAACTGTATGAGGTAAAGACTACCATCATCTCCTTTTCAATAGTGACCAAGGACTTCCAAGGTACAGAAATATTAAATAACTTGTCCAAGGCACTTGGTTAGAAAGTGTC
>NW_020178949.1:0-234 GCF_003031525.2 Neophocaena asiaeorientalis asiaeorientalis | reverse complement strand
TTTGTGATGCAAGTGGAAAGCAACTTAGTCTTTTATTAAGCCCTAGAGTCATAGGTCTGGAAGGAATTTCACTACAGCTCTTTTAGTTCTTTCTCTTTGCTGTCAGAGAGAGTGAATTTTTAAGCCATTCCAGGTAGCTGTTACATGAGTGCAGTGGCCAGAGGCAATGTAGTGCACACCTGCATGGAACTGACTGCTTGCTGTGAAAATACTGATGCCAGACAGCCGACTTTC
>NW_020178948.1:0-234 GCF_003031525.2 Neophocaena asiaeorientalis asiaeorientalis | reverse complement strand
GAAACAGACCTTCCTGCCAGTGGTGTTCCTCAGTTATAAATCACAGTGCAGTGTGCCCTGATATACCCCCAGAAGCTTATGTCTCCTTACTTATGTTTGTTTTTTAAGTTTAATTTCTATTTTTTAGTGGAGGAATATTCCATGGTGTACATGGACCGCTTCTTCTTTGTGCAGTCCTCCGTTGATGGACATGTTCGTTGCTTCCAAGTGTTGGCTATATTAAATATTGCTGGA
>NW_020178947.1:0-234 GCF_003031525.2 Neophocaena asiaeorientalis asiaeorientalis | reverse complement strand
TTTTTTTTCTTTATCACTTTAAATATATAATCTCACTGCCTTCTGGTCTTCAGTCCACTGGTAATCTTATTAAGAATTTCACCTGATGAGTCACTTTTCTCTTGCTGCTTTTAAGATGCTCTCTTTGTCTTTGTCATCTGTAGTTTGATTGTAATGTCTCTCTGTGGGTGTCTGGGTTTTCCTACTTGGAGTTCATTGAGCCTCTTGTATTTGTCTCTCCATGCCTTTCCTCAA
>NW_020178946.1:0-234 GCF_003031525.2 Neophocaena asiaeorientalis asiaeorientalis | reverse complement strand
GCCCCACTGTCCAGTGGTCACCGATTCCTTTATCCCTTTCATATGACTTTTAATAAAGGGATCTGCAATTTCTTGAAATATAAAATGAACACTTCCTTTATCCCTTTCACATGACTTTTAATAAAGTGATCCGGAATGCCCTGAAGTATGAAGTTAACACTGCAGTGTGAATGCTATCAACCCATTTTAACAAGATTAATTCAAGGAGTTAAAAATGAACTTCTTATAATTCCA
>NW_020178945.1:0-234 GCF_003031525.2 Neophocaena asiaeorientalis asiaeorientalis | reverse complement strand
TGAAAGTATCCTAGGGGCCAGATTTTTAATTACTTCATGAAGATAACAGAAAAGGGACTTATATACCTAAAACTACATCCTGATTCACATTTCTCTCTTAGAAATTCAAAGACATTAATTTCACGTAAAGATGAGCAACAGAAAAAGAATTATGGTTGAAACCTATACAAAGTTACTATAATTCAGAATTGTACTTTTTTCTTATAATATCCAGAAGCTGTATTAATGGTTAAA
>NW_020178944.1:0-234 GCF_003031525.2 Neophocaena asiaeorientalis asiaeorientalis | reverse complement strand
GTGACCATTAGCAGTGGGTTTAAAGCCGCTCTTGCCGCAAATGGCCACAAGGCGGCAGCGTTTCTCCATTTCCAACTCTGTTTTTGACCAATAGAGCCTTCCGGGAAATCTTGTTATTAGGTTGCAAATTAGGGTGGAATGTGCCAGGGAAAACCCCTAAGGGCTTATACCTCCTTACTCCTTGTTTGTTTTGTAAATTTAATTTTTATTTAGTATCAGAGTAAATTTGATAAA
>NW_020178943.1:0-234 GCF_003031525.2 Neophocaena asiaeorientalis asiaeorientalis | reverse complement strand
GGGGATGTAATGTACAGCATGGTGACTATAGTTAACAATACCGCATCGTCTACTTGAAAGTCGCTAAGAGGGTTGATCTTAAAAGTTCTCACCACACAGACAAAAAAAAAAATGTAACTATTTGAGGTGATGGGTGTGTTACCTAACCTGATTGTGGTACTTGTTTTGCGATATAGTATATCAGTTCATCACGTTATACACCTTAAACTTACACAATGTTATATGTCAATTATA
>NW_020178942.1:0-234 GCF_003031525.2 Neophocaena asiaeorientalis asiaeorientalis | reverse complement strand
GAGTTATAGCTACATTTGCTTTCCTTACTGGTTGAGTGGATGAGAACCTGTGTTCTGTTCATTTTCAGTGCCTGCCTAACATCTAGCTCATTTCCCCGCACGTAGTAGGCAAATTACTACCACGTGCATGATTAAATTGAATGAAAACTTTTTCCAGTGTTCATCAGTGTCACCAAGGGACCCTGACACTGGGAGCTCCATGAGTCAGGGGTGGAGAGAACTCTGGTTTCAGAA
>NW_020178941.1:0-234 GCF_003031525.2 Neophocaena asiaeorientalis asiaeorientalis | reverse complement strand
TTTTCTATTAATTCTTCTTTTCAAATTCTTTAATTTTTAGTCATATAATTATTTTCAATTTTCTACTTCCCTGGGATTTGCTTATCATTTGCTTATATCATCCAAATTCATAAAATTATAATTAACAATTTATTTCAAATTTTACCTTTTTTTGAATATGTTTTTAATACTAAGCCTGTGGAAAAAATATAGGAACAGGTCTTAAAGGAGTTGTATCAGGATCTAAGGAATGTA
>NW_020178940.1:0-234 GCF_003031525.2 Neophocaena asiaeorientalis asiaeorientalis | reverse complement strand
CCCGCACGCCACAACTAGAGAGAGAAAACCCACATGCCACACTAGAGAGAAGCCCATGTGCCACAAGGAAGAACCTGCATGCAGCAATGAAGATCCCACGTGCCCCAACTAAAAACCAATGCAACCAAAAATAAAAAATTTTTTAAAATAATTTAAAAAGTGATACAAACTTATTTACAAGAGAGAAACAGAATCAGACATAGAAAACAAACTTATGGTTACCAAAGGGGAAAG
>NW_020178939.1:0-234 GCF_003031525.2 Neophocaena asiaeorientalis asiaeorientalis | reverse complement strand
TTCCCTTTTCTCCACATCCTCACCAGCACTTGTTATCTCTTTTTGATAGTAGCCATTCTAACAGGGGTACAGTGTTATCTCTTTATGGTTTTGATTTACATTTCCCTGATGATTAGTGATGTTGGACACCTTTTCAGGTACCTGTTGGGCATTTGAATATTTTCTTTGCATAAATGTCTATTCAGTTCCTTTGTCCATCTGTTTTTTTTTTGTTTTTTGTTTTTTTTTGCAGTA
>NW_020178938.1:0-234 GCF_003031525.2 Neophocaena asiaeorientalis asiaeorientalis | reverse complement strand
GTGTTTTTGTGTTCTTTAGATAAATATTCAGAAGTGGAATAGCTGGGTCATATGGTAGTTCTATTTTTAACATTTTGAGGAATCTCCATACGGTTTTCCATAGTGGCTGCACCTAGTTACATTCCTAACAACAGTGTGCCCTTTTCTCCACATCCTTGCCAACATTAGTTATTTCTTGTCTTTTCAATCATAACCGTTCTGACAGGTGTGAGGTGATATCTCACTGTGGTTTTG
>NW_020178937.1:0-234 GCF_003031525.2 Neophocaena asiaeorientalis asiaeorientalis | reverse complement strand
AGACACAACAGTATTGAAATTAGGCCAATTAATAACCCTACCATGACCTCCAAGAGTTCAAGTGAAAGGAAGAGTTGCACGGCTCTCACTTTAAATCAAAAGCTAGAAATGACGAAGCTTGGTGAGAAGGGCATGTCAAGAGCTGAGACAGGCCTAAAGCTGGGCCTCTTGTACCAAACAGTTTGCCAAGGTGTGAAGGCAAAGGAAAATCCTTGCAGGAAATTGAAGGCGCTG
>NW_020178936.1:0-234 GCF_003031525.2 Neophocaena asiaeorientalis asiaeorientalis | reverse complement strand
TTATCCATTCACCAGTTGATGGACATTTAGGTTGTTTCCACTTTTTTGACTATTACGAATTATACTGCTACGAACATTTACATACAAGTCTTTGTGTGGATGTATGTTTTCATTTCTCTTGGATATATACCAAGATGTGGAATTGCTGGGTTGTGTAGTAAATTTTTGCGTAACTTCTTAAGAAACTGCCGAGCTATTTTCCAAAGTGGCTGCACCATTTTACATTCCCACCAG
>NW_020178935.1:0-234 GCF_003031525.2 Neophocaena asiaeorientalis asiaeorientalis | reverse complement strand
GCAGCTAAGTGAGGTTTCTTTTCACGTCAAACCTCAGCCCCTGATGAGGTGAAGGTGTGTCAGGAAAGCAAGGGTGGCAGGCCCTGGGCCAGCTGGGCGCCCTGGCCTCCAGGCAGAAGCAGTGCATTTCGCTAAAGGAAGTAGCCTGGTCAGGCCCGCGTTGCAAGACTTTGGCAGTGAATGATCAGGTCACAGCAGGGGGGTCTCGCACAGCATTAGCTTGAGAGAGAGAGA
>NW_020178934.1:0-234 GCF_003031525.2 Neophocaena asiaeorientalis asiaeorientalis | reverse complement strand
TAAGTTTGAATCTCCAAAGTTTAGTGGATTTGCTGTTTCAACAAATATTTATTAAATGTCTACTCTTTCCCAGATGTGTGTGCTGGGTATAAATAAGGTGGCTTGTCAAAAAGAGAGATGCGGTTCTTGGGCTCATGGAATTTAGAGTTCAGTGAGGGAAACAGTAAATTAACAAGAAAACATTCTAACAAATAATTACAAATTCATACAAGTTCTATAGTATAAAAGAGAAAG
>NW_020178933.1:0-234 GCF_003031525.2 Neophocaena asiaeorientalis asiaeorientalis | reverse complement strand
TGGGCCCGTGAACCATGGCCGCTGAGCCTGCACGTCCGGACATAGACATTTCACATGAAAGAACATACAAATGGCCCGTGTGTTTTTGAAAAGTTGCTCATTCCCGTGCATAATCGGGGATGTAATATTTCACATACACTGTTTAGGCAAAAATTCACAAAGTCAGACAATGTCAAGTGTGAATGACTAGGGGCTTCCCTGGAGGTCCAGTGGTTAAGACTCCACACTTCCACT
>NW_020178932.1:0-234 GCF_003031525.2 Neophocaena asiaeorientalis asiaeorientalis | reverse complement strand
GGGGATACTGGTACACAGCTCTGCCTTTAACTCTCAGAAAGCGGGGCAGTTGGATTTCTCAGCCGCCTGGGCTCAGAGCCTCTCATTTGTCCCAAGAGCACAGAGAGGACCTTCTGGGATTCCTCCTTCAGGAAGCACCGTGACTCTCACACCAGGAGAGACAGGAAACCCCAGGCTGGATTCCTTTCCCACATCTTGTCATGGACTCGTTCTGTCCTCACACACCATGTGAAG
>NW_020178931.1:0-234 GCF_003031525.2 Neophocaena asiaeorientalis asiaeorientalis | reverse complement strand
TTTTTTCCCTTCCCATTGTTATTTCCTGCTACCCCACCAATATTTTATTGTACCACTTTCTAAAGAAACAATACTCAGATCCTTGTTGTCTCGGGTCTGCTTGCAGAAACAGAAGAGGTCTTAGGAAGTAAACTCTGAGGATAGGGTTGGGGGAAATCATATCACTTGCTGATATGACTAGATGAAAGTAAATACTGCATTATTGATAGTAAAATGAGGTATTGAAAATCCCTG
>NW_020178930.1:0-234 GCF_003031525.2 Neophocaena asiaeorientalis asiaeorientalis | reverse complement strand
GCACCATCAGTACCTATGTCAACACAATTGTTCCAGAGTAAGTCATGAGATTAAAAAAGTTTCACCAACAGTTTGAATATTACAGCATCATGTTGTTTGTGATCAAGCATGAAGATCATCAATATTATCTAGTGCTAGTACTAGAAAAATTCAAGAAAAACAGCAAACCCAGTCATTTTTTGTTTCCTTTCCTATTTGAAAAGCTGCAAGCAACATTTTTTTGCCCTTTAAAGG
>NW_020178929.1:0-234 GCF_003031525.2 Neophocaena asiaeorientalis asiaeorientalis | reverse complement strand
TCTGTATATCTTCTTTGGAAAAATGTCTATTGAGGTCTTCACCCATTTTTTTAAATTGATTTGTTTGTTTTTTGAATTGGCTGAATTTTTTGTATATTTTTGGATTTACTCCCTGGTCGGACATATCACTTGCAAATCTCTCTCCCATTCAGTAGGTTGTCTTTTCTGAAACATAATTATTAATATTTTAATGTTATAGGTGGGAAAACAGGCTCATAAAGATTAAGCAACATG
>NW_020178928.1:0-234 GCF_003031525.2 Neophocaena asiaeorientalis asiaeorientalis | reverse complement strand
TTGAAGTGTTGTCTGCCATCTGTGGGTAGCAGGCTTTGGCAGTCGCTCGGGGAGGGATCAAGTCCCAGGGGCGGGGCGGGTAGGCTGGCGGCTGCCCCCCAATAACAGGTGCACATTCCTGGGCGCCTCGTCACTTCCCCTGCGCTGGCTGTCCTGGTGGCTCACCCAAGCGGACTCACTGAGCGACGCGGGCGGGCTATGACCCCAGGGGCGCTGCTGCTGCTGCTGCTGCTG
>NW_020178927.1:0-234 GCF_003031525.2 Neophocaena asiaeorientalis asiaeorientalis | reverse complement strand
CATCCTTGCCCTCTGGGTAGCCATACAGGTTGTCCACAAAGGTGGAGACGGTGAAGTCGAAGGCTCTGGCGGACACACCGTCCTCGCTGTCCGCCGAGTCCTCCACGAACTTGAGGCTTCTCCCTGGTTGACACCGATGAGCATGTCGTAGGTGAGGAATTCTCCCTGCTGCATGAGGATCTGAGGGTCATCAGGGACTATGTCACCGTCCACCACGGGCCCAAAGGCGATATG
>NW_020178926.1:0-234 GCF_003031525.2 Neophocaena asiaeorientalis asiaeorientalis | reverse complement strand
TGCCACAACTAAGACCCAGCGCAGCCAAATAAATATTTTTTTAAAAATCAAGGTGTCAGCAGGGCTACATTTCTTTTTTTTTTTTAAGTGACGAATAGTTGATTTACAGTGTTGTGTTAGTTTTGGGTGTATAGCAAAATGATTCAGTTATACATATGTATACATTCTTTTTTAGATTCTTTTCCATTCTGGTTTATTACGAGATATTGAATATAGTTCCCTGTGCTATACAGT
>NW_020178925.1:0-233 GCF_003031525.2 Neophocaena asiaeorientalis asiaeorientalis | reverse complement strand
AGTAGGTCTTGTCTATTACATATTTGGATTATGGAACGGTAACTGCTAATTTGAATCTCTGGTTCTATGTAGCAAGGCAACTAACCTTTCCCCTTAAGCAAGCATAAGTTTGTTTTGTAGTTTGAAACCCTGTTCTATTTTGTAATTCAATTCATTTGTTGCCAAGTTTACCTTCCGTGTATTAGTGACATCTTATGAGGTTTCATTTTCTGTGTACTTATTTCACTTAGAAA
>NW_020178924.1:0-234 GCF_003031525.2 Neophocaena asiaeorientalis asiaeorientalis | reverse complement strand
TCATGGTCTTCGCCTTTTCTTTTGACCACCCGGAACCCTGCCCAGAGGACGGGCCTCCTCATTTTCATTTTTTATTATTGCCCTATATTTAGGGGCACCTGGCCATTTTTCTGCTGCTTAAATGAGGAGGCAGTAGCCATTGGGTTCCTGCTATAATTGTCTCTGGCCTGCTTTTATACCTACAGACCCTATCACAGAGCTGTTCTCTTGGAAATTTCTATCTTATAATTTAGC
>NW_020178923.1:0-234 GCF_003031525.2 Neophocaena asiaeorientalis asiaeorientalis | reverse complement strand
CATTATCCTCTGTGCTTTCCCACAATCCTTGGTGCTCTCCACAATCCTCTATGTTCTTCCATAATCCTGTGCTCTCCCACAGCCCTCCAGTGCTATCTCACAATCCTCTGTCTCTTCCACAGTTCTCCAACTCTCCCAAATTCACAAAGGTTTCTCACAATTCCTCATGCTTTCCCACAATCCTGTGCTCTCTCATAATCCTCCAGTGATTTCCCATAATCCTCTGTTTCTCCT
>NW_020178922.1:0-234 GCF_003031525.2 Neophocaena asiaeorientalis asiaeorientalis | reverse complement strand
AGTTCCCTCAAGATGGAACCACTGCAGTTAGAAATCCAAGGGCATCCTCTGCGGAAGCAGCACTTCTCAGGTGGGTGAGGTACAGACTACCCTTTGAGTGCGGTACAAAAAGCAACTTCAAGCATCCCTCAAAGAGACCAAGTGTTTAAATCAGTTGGTGTGGATCTCCAGACGTCTGTCCAAGAAGATGCTCTTGGTGCACCCAACTCCACATAGGACCAGGAGTAATTAACT
>NW_020178921.1:0-227 GCF_003031525.2 Neophocaena asiaeorientalis asiaeorientalis | reverse complement strand
TGTGTGTGTGTGTGTGTGTGTGTGTGTGTGTGAAGGGGCAGTGGTGAGGGACTGTATAATAATGAATTTGATTGGCCTTTGTCCACATTTCCTTGTGAGATAACCCCTAAGTCTTTGGAATTTTTCAGTGTACCTGATACTTTATGCTAACAAGGTGACTCATGTTGTGCACATGATGGCTTTTGCTAATGCCATGACTCAGGGTGAGGCTGCTCACACTGATAATT
>NW_020178920.1:0-234 GCF_003031525.2 Neophocaena asiaeorientalis asiaeorientalis | reverse complement strand
CAGAATACACATCCTTTTCAAGTGCACATGGAACATTCTCACAGATAGACCACATGCTGGACCACTAAGCAAGCCTCAGGAAATTTAAGAAAATTGAAGTCATATCAAACATCTTTGCTGACCTTAACACTATGAGGCTAGAAACCAACTACAAGAAAAAAAAACTGCGAAAAACACAAACACGTGGAGGCTGAACAGTATGCTACTAAACAACTAATGGATCACTGAAGAAAT
>NW_020178919.1:0-234 GCF_003031525.2 Neophocaena asiaeorientalis asiaeorientalis | reverse complement strand
CTTGTGATTTTATAAATTGCTTGTTCATATTGTTGGGGTAGGAGCAATGTTCTCTTGTAACTTTCTGTATTCTAAGCAAGAGCAGAAGCTCCTAATAGGATTTTGAGACATGAGATTCATACTGGAAAAAAAAATCCACAAACAAAAATACCCCCTTTATTTGGTTGGCATGATTATGAGTTGGGGAAGTTTGGGTCTTGAGCTCTGGTAATGCTAATATCATATTTTTAACAT
>NW_020178918.1:0-234 GCF_003031525.2 Neophocaena asiaeorientalis asiaeorientalis | reverse complement strand
AGCTTTCACCTAATATCAGAAAAGTACATATTATATTTTTTAAATATAATAAAATTAATAAATACCTGCTGCAAGTATCAAAAATATTCAAATGTACCTTTCCAAATCAGAGGCATGTTCACTATACATTGAAAAACTCTACTTAAGAGCATCGGTTTTAAATTTCTGTACACTTCAGTACATAGCTGTGTATGGGTAAGTTAATCTCTCTAACATGTAGCTGTCCAATACAGC
>NW_020178917.1:0-234 GCF_003031525.2 Neophocaena asiaeorientalis asiaeorientalis | reverse complement strand
ACGCGGAGGTTACTGGTGAGCATAGCAAGGGCAGTTTTAGAATATCAGTGGGGGCAGAAGGCTGCAAAGTGGGAGCAAGTAAATGGAAGCTGTGAACAGGTCACTTCCTGGAGAGGTTAGGTTAGGAAGGAGAGCTGGGTGGTAGGGACAGCAGTGACAAAGGAGGGGGAAGACCTGCATCCTCCGCCTGGCACCCTGAAAGGCCTGTAATTAACACTGAATGAATGAATGAAT